>NW_013666536.1:3185-23165 GCF_000517525.1 Limulus polyphemus | reverse complement strand
TGATGATGAAATTTGATGGAGTCAAATGTGTGCTTTTTTGTGCACTTTTATACGTGTACAACCTCCACAGTACCTTACTTAGTATTCTACAAAAGGTTTTGATGCAATGTACCAAGCTGTTTTTGTTGTAGGCTGGCAAGAGAATAATAATAATAATTACAAATGGGCTATTATTCGAGTGGATTTTCTTTTCCTTGCAAGTCCAACATGCACTCTTTTTGTGAATTTTTATATGTAAACAGCCTTAGCAGTCAATAGTAAAATTTTAAAGTGTTGTTTGCAATGAATCTTTACTATTTTAGGTCCTTTTCCCCAAATGTTCAATTAGGGTTTTATGCAACTCCTTGTGATCCCTATTATGAACCATTATCTTGGCTCATAATAAAAAAAAATTAATGTTACTGCATCTGTTTTGGTAAATGTCTAGCTACAGTGTTTATCTGGTCACTTCAATTTTTATCCAGATTAAATAATGTACTTGCCTAGAATTTCTTTTCCTATATTGTTAACAGATTTCTTGTTACATCTAATTGCAGTGCACAAGTTTTATCTTATGCCAAATGGCTGTAAAAACCTAAAATTAGCGAATCATGCCAAAATACTTATAATACCTCTTAGATTTATTTTTGGAGAAAAGTTAGACAACAAACAGACCAGTTTGGATCTACACTCAGATATAAATTTTCCTCTTAAATATTTTCATAGCAATATGAGAAGATGGTTATTGAGACGGACAACATTCTGGGCTCTTAACGAGGTTAAATTTCTTATGGACTGGTTTGGTTCTTAAGGCAAAACAATTTTAGACTTAATACTAAAACCAAAATGTTTATGAACTGCTCTTGTTTGATTTATGGGTTAGAAAAGATTAAAAACACCAGCCACCTCAGATACTAAAGCAATAGTATTCCCTATGAATTTCCAGTCTTTCACTTCCAAATATTCTAATAAAATAATAATATCTTTTAAACTACAACTGTTTTCAGGGATGACAAGATTCTATAATTTTTTCAATTATCCACCATAAAAAAAAAAAAAGAAAAACAATAATACAAGATACAGTGATAGGATAATACTTGAAATTTACTGAAACAATTTCTAAAAGACTTTTCAACCGGTAAGAAATGTAGATAAATTGTAGAAAAGTAAATCAGTATCTGCAGTGCTTACTTTTCCCTTCACCTTCAAGCATCAAATATTCTACATTTTTCCAGTCTGCAGTAAGTCTTTTAACTAGCAAATATGCATTTACTGGGTTAGCTATGAATGACTCCATATCCTGACTAGCAAGTTGATACATCTGTCCATATTCCTGTCTTAATCTAAAGGAACATAGATTTTACATTAAAATTTTATAGTGTATTGAAAGCAAAGCATTAATGGTACTTTTAATGTTATCCACTCAATAAAAGATAAATAAATAGCAACATAAATATAAAAAACACAAACATTTCAATAACAATTTCACTGCCAGATTCTAACAGTTTTTATTTATAAAACCTATAGAAAAAATAGCTTTATTGTAAATACAAAACTTAAAGAAAAAAAAAAAGTCTTCATCTTATACTTAATATTTACTGCAAATTTAAAAGATTAACAAAACCTTTGTCTTTGTTTTTCTGTTAACAAAATACTAAGTATATATTACCCTAAGATTTGATCATTGCATGTTTGTTTCAAAATCTGTGTATAAAGCTACACAAAGGAATAGCTGTACTTAATTTTGAACTCACTACAGGGAGGGAAGTTAGACAACGGCATCCACTGCCAATTCTTATTTGAACAAATAATGGGATTTGAGTAATTTGAACATCACTATTATAGTAAATAAGTAAAAAAGTGTGTAGTGCATTTTTGTAGTAATGGGCTGTGAATAATGAACCGATGCATTCACTGACCAAGCATGCTCACTATTAATTCACACCCATCCCTTCTCTGCAACACAGAGAAGAAAATAAAATTGCAATTAACTGTATATATATATAAAAACAAATAACACAGTTAGCTCTATATTTTACCATGAACAGATTTGTTTTTAACCTTATTGTAACCCACTGACTGCTGTTTCATCATATAGGGTATGGTCTCTCTCCTACAGTTGAATGCAAGTGTATCATATACAGTGTATAGCTTACATTTAGTGCAGCTGCAGTTGGTAGGTTAAGAGTACCATTATAATCTCAATCAAACACAAATATGTTTTTTTTTACGGTACCTATTTTAAGTTGAGTAAACAACTTGATATAAACATAGATTTACAATAGTGTGCAAAGAAACAGAGCAGCATTAATGTTTTCATAGCAGCTAATGTAGAAATAAAAAATCCAGACATTTAGAGTGAAATTTTCCAGGAACATAAGTTGCTTTGTTACTCACTGCAAAACATCAGAATCAAGAAGTCTTCATTGTAGAATTCAGAGTGTGAAAAAGTTGCCTGTATGTAAATATTTAATAATTATACCAGGTAGTGTATTTTAGATTGTAAAAATACTTGCAAGAAATTAATAAAAATGGGTTCCACTTTTCTGAAATTACCAAGCACCTATTAATGGTATCACATGTGCTATGCTGAACTTTTACAGTGGGGTGTCATTTTGGTTATAATAAACATCTATTTAATTTCTGTAGTGCATATTGGTGTGTAGAAGACATATTAATGCTAGAAATAAACAACCTTATGACACCAAAATGTTGTTTTTATTTAACCAGACACTCAACATTTTGCTTTACAGCTTCTTCAGGGTTGAGGGAGGGACTGATGAATACAAAACAAAAAAAGGGTAAAACAAAACAAAGCATGTTTCATCTGGGTTTCAGTTTGTGTTTTATTGAACACACCTGAAGAAGCTGTAAAGCAAAATGTTGAGTGTCTAATTAGACAAAACAATATTCTGGTCTAATAAGGTTGTTTATTTCTAGTATAATAAACATCTTGTATGTACAATTAACATCAAACTCTGCCATATTCAAATTAAAGCAACATATTACTATAAAGAAAATTATATATGTGTGTGTGTGTGTGTGTGTGTGTGTGTGTGTGTGTGTGTGTGTGTGTGTGTGTGTATATGTATGTATGTATGTATGTGCTAGCATTAACAACCATGAGTTGGCTGGCTAAATTACCATACAAAGCATTATGGTAATCGAGCCATCTATCCAATGTTTCATGATTTTTGCCTGAGAAGGGGAATAAAAGAGCTCCTGAAATGGAGGACATTTCCAATTTTTTATAAACTTTTGGATTTGAATTTAAAGACATCAGTACTTAA
Source organism: Limulus polyphemus (assembly GCF_000517525.1). Classification (NCBI taxonomy): domain Eukaryota; kingdom Metazoa; phylum Arthropoda; class Merostomata; order Xiphosura; family Limulidae; genus Limulus; species Limulus polyphemus. The sequence goes on along the minus strand of NW_013666536.1, from coordinate 19,896 downwards.
TCAGTTAAATGAGTCAATTATTATATTTTACAAAACAGAGTATGCAATTAGCATCTAATGAAGTCATTAGGAATTTAATAACAAAAAAAAGAAGGAAGAGGAACATTAACATTATCCTTTGTACAATTTTTGCTTCCTCAACAGATAACCTCAGCTAGTATAAATAAACTAAAAAATATTCAATGGAACACCTACTGCTTGATTACTAGGGAGCTTAAACTCTATGTTGCATATCACAAAATTATAAGAAAAAGACGGCAACTTTTCAAAGGTTTGTTTGTAACAAAAACACTGAAATCTTGTAGAAATAATTATATTTTTTGTCATACATACACATCTGATGTAGATAGTACATAACAGACACATCAACAGATATTCTGTACACCTACATTAATATCATATTATAAAAAAACTGCATTTTTATAAGAAAACTACCCAATAAGAATGTCAGACCTCATTTGAAACACCGAACATTATTTCCCATAAAAAAATACTATTAATATAAATACAGTTATTTAATAAAAAAAAACACTAACAAAATCTAGCAAGATATAATTGAAGATTCTGATATTTTATGGACTCAAAGTCAATAACATTATAAAAGAAATAAAAGATGCAAATATTATTTCTTGAAGTTCAAAAATAATGTATGGCCACAGATATGATTGATGCTATATATTTTTTGTTTAAGTAGCTAACTGTGATTCTTTTCTACGTGTGTTTATATTTATAAAGTTAAAAAATGCATTGTATACAATATTTGGCAATTTCATAAATATTTGGCTAAAAAAAAAGATTACAAATTTTAATCAAACTTTAATAAGATTTAATCCAAAGTTACTACATAAACTCTTTAAATTTTGCATGTAATTAAAACACTAAAACTTTAATTTCTGTAACTGAAAATTTGTATTATTTAGTCTTCCATATACTGTACAGAATTGCAAGTTATTTTCCTCACAGCAAAACTTCCACAGAGTATAAACATTTATATATATATATGAAAATGGACAAGATCAACAACACAACTAATTTTTCAAGTATTTATCACATTACTTGAATACAGAAAAACTAACAAGTGTCTGGGTACTACACAGCATACAGTAGTGGTAGAGACATCTAATTTCATTAGCAGACACACTGTGAGGTTGACGACCTTGAGAGAAATGTCAGGGAATGGGGGTGTTCTGATGAATGACACAATACACACTAAGACCACTAAGAGTAGAACTAACTTAAAGAAAAGCATGCACATGACCTAAAAGTGACTTCTTACAAGCATACGAGTTAGCTATAAGCCAACAACAAGAACTGTTGTAAAAAGCTTACCAAAAATTGTATTTATTTAACAATCTTAAAATGCCTAATCAAGCTGAGCTTCATGATAATTGCCAAACATAAGCCAAATAATGTATATCTGTTCATACTGCACCATTAAAACGTAGAATGGGAGAAAAGGTTTAACGAGATGGACGTACTCTGCAAAAATATGAGCAATTTTTAAGACATATATACAATATATAGTAGTCGTTACTACTACTACATAATAATAACGAGCATACTGTACAGTAAATATACACATTTTGGCAATTTATCCCAAATAGTGTGTTCTGAATGTTTCACTGATAAGTTTTGTTAAGTGATACTTCCATAATTTTGTATTTGATATACTATAGTTGTTATTGAATTGTGTCTTATCAATAATTTGAGCAAGGTGTATATTTCATTTCAGTTAAGTCATACACACATATTGTACATTGTTTCGTAAACAAACACTTCAGTAAACGTTAAAATTTAGACTGCAAATCAAAAAGGCTCATACACCAGTCTCTGTTTTCCAATCATTTATCTTTTTATACAATGTAGATTCAAGAATTGAAGGAAGTTAAAGTGAAAATTTCTATAGCAGTGAAATAATTTCTATTTATATATAAATAGCACTGGAAGTAATAATAAAACAGTGAATTAAAGGGGTATAAAAGGCAAATATTACAGGAATGTTAACCATTTACAGAGTGAAAATGAAATGCACCAGAGTACAGACAAGTGTTGAATGTTTCTGTAATTCATCGTCACATACTCAGAAAGTGCCACACAAGTACAAAGCCTATAAAATTAGTCAGTCATATTTTGTCTACTAATAATACAGTATATTCAGTCATGGTTACTAAAACTGAAATACCACATAATTAAGGGTGTAGTTTTGTTTGGACAATGATACTTTGTGTAAATTATGGCAAGACATCAAACTTCAATAGGAGCTATATGTAAGACACTGAAAAGGGAATGTGAAATGGACACTGTGGATAATAGGAGAAAACCAAACCTTTCCAAAAGTTATGTTAAATAATTTAGGATATAATTTTTACAAGATAAACAGTGGTTGAGTACAGATCTTGCCAACAAGCTTACTATAAATACAGGTGTGAGTGTTAACTTGAGAACAGTAAGATACACAATAGCACAAATTGGTATCAGTGGATGTGTATTTGCTTAAAAACCACTATTAACAACAAATAACCAAACAATAATGCTGAAATGACATCAAACCACAAATAGAGGAATGAGCAAAGCTGGATAACATTTGCTCTTTACAGATGAATCCAAATTCAAATTGTTCAGCAACAATCAGTGACAGTATGTCTGACTGCTGAAAGGAGAATAGTATCATAATTAATATACAATATCTATGGTGAAGCATAACTGAAAACCAATACAAGTTTGGGGCTACATCTCAGCCAATGGTCTTAGCAATTTACACTAAACTAACGGCACCCTGTAGATTCTAATTTATCATGCCATACCATCAGAGGCATATAATCATCTTCCAACAACACAATGATCAAAGACATACAATAAATGTAGTGAAATGATGTCTTGATGGTAAAGAGGCCAATGGATTACTCAAAACCATGGCTTGGCCTGCAAAAAGTCCCAACACAAACATTCTTAAAGCTTTATGGGCTTATGGAAAAACTGAGGTCAAAAAAACTTGAAACCTTATTCCACAACTGTACATTGATAAACTGTAGGGTAGTGAGAAAACAAGGTGTACTGTTCTGTGTAAAGCAAATAGCTTGCATGTAAAATTCTACTGCATTGTACAACTTGTTCAGTTTTCTTTTGCATTTTCTTTAATAATGTTTTTCACTATTAATAAATTCACCATCTACATGTAGTTGCAATTACTTACAGTTTGTGACTCTTGTACAAGTGTATTGTTTGTATGTTTCCATAATTACCTCCATTACTGTATATAATAATACAGCTTCTTTAAAATGTATTTCAGTGATATTTATACGTACTAACAAGTTTTTCATCAACCAAATCTATGCTTAACTGCATGGCTAAACTACTTTTCATAAAATATTTTGACTTCATAAGGTAATCAGACTACATTTCAAGTCTGAAATAACATGCACTAGTTTCATAAGAACAAATTTCACAAAAGTATCAAATCTATGGGATAAAGAACTGACATACTACCAATTAACTCATATAAGTACTATAACTTAAAATCAAGAAGAAATAACTTGTAATTCACAGAACTGCTGCCTATAATCAAACAACTCAGGTTTACTTACTGCCTAACTTTTTCCAGTCTTTGTTCTTCTGCTTTCAGGTACAGTTCCAATGTTTTGATAATTTCTGCTTCTGTATAAAGAAGTTTCTGAAGATCTATTATGGCAGTGAACATGTCAGTTTTTGCTGGCAAAACCAGCATACTGATATACATGCTGATGGACATAAGCCAAAACATGATGTCACCAAGTAGTTTAAATGTGAATATATCACAATTTTAAAGGAGTGACCTGTAAAACAATTACAACACATATATATGTATTAATATATAATACAACAGTAGTCAATTCAGTTTCTGTAGCAAAGTAACATTAAACTGATAGGTAAATTAAAGCATCTTTGTCCTTGAGACCCCTGAACAACAGCCAAACTTATTAAATCACATCTTTAACATCCACACCTATAAGTAAAAATACACACACACACACCACTATGGAACAAAAATCAAATTCAGTTACACCAACCGTAGAAAACTAACAAAGGTATAATTCTAAAAAAAAATAGAAACAGAAAGTATATACTACAGCAATAACACTTTCTTGTATCCATCCATAAAAAAAAACTACAAGTTAATAATCTAAATTTTTAAAAATAAATCTGCTGAGAACAAGGTATCCAACTGCTGAATTAATGCAATATTTATAACTTACAAGCTGAAATGCCCATCAACTGACTGTTCAAACTTAATTAAAACAATGCAAGTTTAACAGCAATCATATATTTCAAAGTAATAACTTTATTTCAAAATCTTAAAATTATAACAAGTTTCTTCATAAACAACATTTCCAGTTTGTTTTCCATCTACCAACAAATAAAGATTTTAAGGTGATCCCACCCTTGAACATCCTATCTCACTGACCATGAAGAAAGCATGGTTGTTTGTGAAACAATCCAGCAACTTACATACTTTGACCTTGAATCCCTTTAGAATATTCAAAATCGTCTAATACGTCAACCTGCCAAGGTTGTTTAAGATTGACTCAATAGGCTGGGAGTAATTAACCAACAGGCTTTACAAAACAGAAATAGGGTTAAGTTCAATTATGACCTCCTTAGGACATTCCCAATAGTTCAGTGTTTACATAAAAATTTTGGTTGGGATTGGCCCAGAAGGATTGGAGGAGTCAGGGTGCAAACAAACCCACATTTCATCTACATATATATATAAATTATAATTTTTAGTTTCAAATAAAATTTGAGTTCTTTCAATAACATATACATGTAAATGTTCTAAATCATGAGGTCTGAGACATTCTGGTTTAAAGTCTTATTAAGAAAACACCCAAAGTATATTACCATCAAAATAAAGAAGTTTGGCCTACTTTTCTAACTCTTCTTTAGGCAGTAGATGTAGTTTTCCTACACCTTCTTTTTCTTAACTGAATATCAATGTATCTGCATTACATGGTAACAGCTTAGACACAAAAACTCATAAATAGCTAGTTAAATGGTGCCAGCATAAAATAATAAACATTGGTGTATTGGAGCAAGAGCAGACCTGAACGCTGCTCCTGCACTTTTTTTTTGTATGATTAAAGTACATGTATTTGTAAAATAAACTTAAACTGTAGATATTTTGTAGTATTAACTTGCATGTTTCAAATGCTGTATTAGAAAATAATAAGATCCACATTTAAAACGACAACTTAAAAATAGAAGTATATACAAATATCTTTTGTGATGTGGTGATGCTATGTAAGCTGCAGATAATTAATCAGTTGTATCTTTATGACTCAGGTATACTGATTATATAAACTTAATTGATAAGTAGAGTAATCATGAATAAATTATATGCAGTCTATATGTGCATACATAATTCAAAAACCAGAAAATTATTAGGGTTTAGTTGGTGCTCTAGCACAAACAGTTTTACTATTACACCATTGTAAACAAACATAAGGCTAGTTACATAGTACTAACTTAGGCATAAAGTTTAAGAAATCTGTAAAAGCTAGTTAAATGGTACTAACTTAGCAAATAGGCCTATGTAACACAACCTATAAAAAACAAAGGACTATTTGGTCCATCAAGGCAACCTTGCATATCCACTCTAAGGAAAAGTAAAAATTTAAGCCTACCATTTACTTTTCACTTTAAAACTTCAGGGAGTCAATGATTTCCCAATTAAAATAATGTAAAGTCATGGATGCCACTATTGCTAATGGCAAATTATTCCACTAGTCAATCACCCTCTTACTAAGTCTCAGAAAGATACAATTGTTAACTAGAACCTAATCTGTCTTTTCCAAATATTAAACTTATGTCCTCTTCAGACTATATCACAAAAACCATAGGTCTTTACCCTCTTAATCTTCTGGATAATCTTGTAAACTTCAATGGGATCATCTTTTACCCTTCTTTTCTCAAAGTAAAATATGAGATCTTTACCTATCCTTGAAAGAAAACCATCCTGTACCTGAAATCATTATATTACTAATACTAGTAGCATAGCAGTCCTCTGTACCCATTCTAATAACTTAAATAAGTCAATATCCTTTATTACTAATAGTAATATTAGGTAATGGTACCAAAACTGTACACATTAGTATCAGTACTGTTATGTTTAAAAAAATGTGTAAACTCCCTATTAGCAGTACTTCAACAGAGGTCTGACTAGCACATTGTAAAAAAAATACTAATAATAATCTTGTTTCACTTGTAACTAATATCTCTATCAATAAACCCTAAAGTTAGCTTTACATTTTACTCCTAGCAACTGACTAAATAAAGATCCTTTTCTTAGGTCACATTATCTGAAGACTTGAAATTATCAAGACTCAAGCTGTATTGTATTATTATTTATATTAATAACATGTACCATTAATTAATAGGCATTATTAATAAAATAGCAATTATTTATAGTTTACTTTTTAAGTAAAAATCATTACTATTGACATTTTATTACTTAATATTAGATAGCACAAAGTACATAGGCTTAGTGAATAATTACTAATGATACTGACAATTTTATACCATAAACTATACATATGTATATACGAAATATGTGTTTGTTTGTACCCTAATGCCTTACTCCTCCGAGGCTATTGGGCCAATCTCAACCAAAACTTTTATGTAAACACTATGAACTATGGGGAATGTCCTAAGGGGATCCAAATTTAAATTAACCTTATAATTATTTCTATTTTGTAAAGCCTGTCTGTTGGTTAATTACTCCCAGCCTATTGAATTGAGTCAATCTCAATCTCGGCAGGCTGACGCTTTAAACAATGTTGAATATTCTGAAGTGAAAGGATTCAAGGTCAATGTGTGAAAGTTGCTGGACTGTTTCTCAGACAGCCATGCTTTCCTCATGGTCAATGAGATGTAGGGTGTTCAAAGGTGGGATCACCTCAAAATTTTTATTTGTCGGTAGATGGAAAACAAACTCACTGCAAATGTTGTCTATGAAGAATGCTTTGTTATAATTTTAAAACTTTATGTTCAAGTTAGTACTTTGAAATGTATGATTGCTGTTAAACTTACGTTGTTTTAATTAAGTTTATACATTCCCCGTCAGCTGACGAGTATTTCAGCTTGTAGTTTTATAAAAATAAAATAATTAACTTTCAAAAGCATACGTGACAGATTCCTCGTAGAGTCGCGCTAGTCGTCCTTACGTCACGAACCACGGTGCCGAATAACTTAAAAGTTTTCAAAGTTCAAGTTAACTATTTGAAGTATATCTTAAAGTTAAATTATAAGTTCTACTAGTCCTGGTTAATAATTTGGTACCCTTAAAAATAACTATATTTTATCATTAACAGATGAACGAGTAAAACTAGTTTTAAGACACTAGCTCAGTTGAATGTTGAAGTTTAGGTCAGTCTACACTTTAGCATGTATCACTAAACATTTCAACAAATACGTTCACACACCAATAACTACAAGACATACTCACAGTACGACTCTGAAAACATGCAAAAAAACTGTTTGTATATCTATATTGCCCTCTACCGGTTGTCTTTTGTAACATAAACATAAGAGTACATAATTATATAATAATTATCAAGAATATTTTTTAATTCCTTATGGCAAGACATTTCTCTATAATTTCATATAAGAAATTGTGAAACTATTGGAAAAACAATATTTCATGTCTGTATTAAATTTGTTTTCTGTTCTTGTAATGATTTTCATAGCATAATCTTTTCATCGTTGTCTCTCGTAAAACTCTATCCGTGCTTTTATTTCTATTTATTATTATTATTTTCTAGAAACATGTTTGATTAATAGCATTTTGATATCTAGGACAATAATAAAATATCATATACAATTAAATGAGTCAGTCAGAGATGTAAATATTGTCTTAGACGGAATTACAAGCTCTATAATTTGTTCTCAACTCCTTTTCTAGCAAAAAATGTTTCTTAACAAGTATTTAAAATCATAACTTTTGAAATAATCTTTATTTTTCTGTTATGATAATACAAGTAGTTAGATGTCATCCGTTATTTTACCTATATTGAATTTAGCGTGCATTCAAATAATAACTTTTTTTTTCCAGTTTAAGTAAGACAAATGAGAAAACAAACGAAACAACAATTAAGATTTATTTGTAAAAGTCTCATATTTCGTAAAACTTTATATATATATAGTTTGTCCATTTCTATCTTTTTTATGTCTTATAAATTTGAAATGTCTCTAATATACTATTCTAGGAAAGTCCAAACAGATTTATAAAATATGTCATACATAACAGGATTAATATATCATAGCAAATTATGATGAATTTTCAAAACATTGCATACGGGTTTTAAGTTCATTGCTTGACGTCTTCAGCTGCGTCAACTACTTAAAATGCTAAAATCCTAGGTACGATTTCCCGCGGTGAATAGAGCATATAAAGCTCATTGTGTGGCTTTAGGCTAAAATAACAACAACAACAAGTTGGACAAAATATTCCACTAAGAAATATTCTTACCCGCTCGTGCAATATTACTCAGTGATACATAGTGTGCTTTTTATAACAGATAGTAAAGTGATCACTGCCATTATGGGACGTGCCAATGGAGCGCCATTTTGTCGGAGATATAAATGCTGGAGGAATACACTTAACTGTTGTATATTTGGGTGCTTAAACGTTCCAAAAAAGGAAAAACGCCAGTCTCTTTTCATAGGTATTTAAGTATTGATAAATTTGTGTTTAATTTAATTATTTCAAAATTAAAATTAATCGTATTTTGTATATATATATATATATATTAGTAAAACTACTGGTAGCTTAAGTTGTGAAATAGCTAATTCTACTTTTATTTTGTTATAGTTTTATTTACTGTCTAGTTATTGTTCCTTTTATAGTTAAGTTCAACTATGAATTTATAGTTATATTAAAGTGCTAATTCATCGTCTAGATAGAGCTAGTTGATTTTAAGTATGTATTGTTACTACAGCGGAGGTCACATGACGCTGGTAACACGTAATGAGTATCTAGAAAGATCGAGGAACATGTCGAACGTCCTAACGGTTGCTAGAATGGAGCTCTTATAGTATATAAGCCGGCAAATAAAGTGACGGCAACAACTGAATAGCAGACAGAGAGATTGAAGATATAGACGAACAATTGAGTCAAGCGCGGTAGTAAGTAAAGTGCGTGAATCGTTCGTTGAGAATTATAGCGTATGTATAAGTGACTGTGGAAATTAAGTGTATTGCAAAGTTGTATTGGGAAAGAATAAACTAGTTTTATTTAAGAAAGGACTCGTATCGCTGAAGTTTCTCTGAAAGAATTTTTATGAGTAATTAACCAACGACCAGAGACGTAACAGTATTATGAACCTGAAACAAGTTCCTCTGGCGGTGACATACAAATATTAATGGTGTGAAATATTATGTAGATTTATGGTAATAGCTAGTCACATGAGATGTAACATCATGATATAACCACCAAATAAAAACCCTTAATTGATATGAAACTAGTTAGTTCACGAGATATAGTTAGAATTATTGATAATTATTGCTCGATATTATTATTGATCGTGAGAAGTGTTTTACTTTTTGAAGATTGTTTGTTTGTTTTTCGAAATAAGCTTTTCTTCTTCTGGTTCTTTTTTCCTTAATTATTTTATTTGTTGAAATTAATAACATTGAAATTTACGTGGTATTGTCTATTAACTTTTGTACCTAGTCCTAGCCGGCACGGGATTACTAACTATTTTCTAATTGATAAATTTGTAGTTGTTTGAAAGTTTTATTTTAGATTTCTGTTATATTTTAATAAATTGTTTTTGTATGATCCTTATTGTAGCGATGTTTTATATTAGTCTGTTACAAAGTATTGCTACACATTAATGACTGAATGTAAGATTTAGGCCTTGGTTTAGAAACTGCCAAATATAAACAACTAATCTGTTTGGAAGCATTAAAAGATAGAAGTATTATATTTCCCACTACTACTACTATGTTTTCATTACAACTACAAACTCTATTGAAGATTGATTTTTATAATTTACTCCATAGAAAGGATTTGACTCCAACCAAATTTTTCACGCATCTGCAATGAGCATTTCACTACATTAAGTTTTCAGGTAAGTAGTTTATAAAAAGTTCAGACACTTTCTATTATTATACAAACTATTATAAAACTTGTCACCTTAGTGGTACAGCAGTAGGTCTGCAGATTTACAATGCTAAAAACCAGGTTTCGATACTGGTGGTGGGCAGAGCACAGATAGCTCTTTGTGTAGCTTTGTGGTTAATTACAAACAAACAAATTATAAAACATCTTTTAATAATCTTATAATAATCTCTACCTAGTGTCAGTTTTAGATAAATCTTCACTGGTAAAATGGCAATTTTGACAGACATGTATTAATTATTCTCATCAATATTTCGTAGTCAGAGGCATAGTGCATAATGTGTGGATGGAGGTTGCAAATTTTTTCATCGAGCTCCTTTCATATCTGATTTATTATAACGCTATGGTCTGCAGAGGCATTTGCTATGCCCCTGTTCGTAGTGATATTACTAAAAATAATATATAAGAAATGGAATAATAAATTGGTAAAAAATACATAAAGCAATGCATTGTTTCAAGCTATGCATAGTGTTAGTTAAATTGTAAAAATAAGAAAAAATTAATAGATACGTTGGTTTGTTAAGGGTGCAAAACAATGAGGCTATTGTTGCGTTAGCGAGGTCACGTGACTAGTTTCACGCCACCTCTCGAACCTTCGGGAATAGTCGGGAGATTACTAGATATAGGGTAATCTGGTATATATATATAAGAGGGTGACAACGTGACGATAATGTGTGTGTAGACAGTGAGTAATTGATCTGCAGTCAGAGAGTATTATTGAAGTTGAGCACGTTCGTTGTTATAGCGTTTGTTTTAGCGCGATTGTTGAAATTAAGTGTATCGTAAAGTTATATTCGGAAAGAATAAACCAGTTTTATTAAGTAAGGACTTGTGTCGCTAAAGTTTCGTCGGAACGAATTTACGGAAATCAATTAACAAACGGAGACGTAACACTATTTAATGCAACTTCACGATCCTTAAAATGCCATTTTGCCAACAATATCTTATTCATTTCATCCTCATCTGCAAAGTGTGAAATTGAAGAGGAATTTTACAGAGAAAAGGCAATTTGAAGAAGAACCCCCAACCTAAAGTAGTATTTTGTTTGTTATTAGTGAAAATGTAATGTTTACTGTGGAAACTTGACTGACAGGCCACTTTACGTGCAATGTTCATCAATGTCAAACTTGAAAACTTTTAAGAAATGTTAATAGATGTTGCAAAATAAATGCTACTTGAACTTCTAGGATAGTGTTCACATTGTTTTCATTTTGGGGCAAAACGTTCTTTTCGATAACTGGCTATAAAACCATCTATATTATACTTATAAGTAACCAACATTTGGATGCTCATCCATGTAAGTTTTCTTCCAAAGAACCATGTGCCAGCATAAGCAGTGAAAGAGATGATACTCAACAATGCCCCTTGAATCTTCCAATAACTTGTTCTCTACAAAACAATTGCTTCAAAAGACAATTAAACTAATAAGACAATATTTGAGGATATAACAAAAAATATTCACCATTAAAGAGCTTATAAAAAAAGACACAAGAGCAAGGTTTAAATGAAAATAGATGTGAAGGTATCAGAAATATTTTTCCTGGTGTCGTGAGGCTTTTCATAATATATTTTGAGAAATAGGGAGATGAATCAATGTGGTAGACGTTATTAATAAAAGGCGAAAGAGTTGGATATGACGAATAATTTTTATTTTCCAAAGGTTTACAGTTTTCTGCATCAGATGTTTCGACTACTCCATCCATTACGACTACGTACTTTGAGTGATTCTGTAAAGTGTGAACAAGGTTTTGTTTGGGAGAAGTTTTGAAAGTTAAAAAAAACTAATAGTGAAACCATATATGAAATATTTTACATTATTAATTGATTTTATGGATTTGTAAATTTAAACTGAGGGTGATATTACCAGGAAAAATACTCTGGTTTTATAAATCATGGTAGCGCTGTGCCTATTGAAATGAAAGAACTTGCTTCAGAAACACTTGTCTTTCTAATTGTTGGTTTGACAGGGAAATGGAAGACATCTATTGCTTACTCTTTTTTTTGATAAAAGAGGTATTAAGGTTTTAAGTTAATTTGTTATAACAGCATTAAACTTTCTTGATGGAGCAGGTTTTCGTACATAAGATATTACATGTGATGGAGCTTCAGGAAATATCTCCATGTGAAGAAACTTGGGTTGTAAGCATGGAAATTTTGTGAAAAATATAAATGGGTTATTTCATTTTCATCATAATGGGTATAATATGACATGTGAGATGCATGTCATATGATAAAATTATGTATAATTGCGCTATCAAATTTAACAGAATTCGCGAGGCAAGAGAAAAATTGATGGAGGTACTTGCAAAAACTTTGAAATCCAATAACGAGGAAGTCTCAGTTTGTGTGATATATAAGTCTCGAGCACTTGTAGTAGGTTAGGCAGAAAATGAAAGCCTCTCTTACTTAGCAGACACTTAGTTTTTCAGTGATTGAAGTTGTTGATTTTCTTAAGTTTGATGTCATACATCCTTACTTTTATATATTTTTGGTAATTAAAATTAACCTGTTTGTTTTTAATTATGCACAAAGCTACACAAGGGATATCTGTGCTCTGCCCACCACGGGTATCGAAACCTGGTTTTTAGCGTTGTAAGTCCGCAGACATACCGCTGTGTCACTGGGGGGCAAAATTAACCTGTCAAGTAATATTATCTATTGTATTACTGACATTATAATGTGATAATTTTATTACATTTGTATACTTCAACATTCTTATCTGCAAATAATAAATTTTCTAGCTTTTTATACTGTTCAGTTTGTTGAATTTAGCATTAAGTATTGAATATATATATATATTGCATTTGGCAGCTTCGTTTTTGTTTTGATGATTGCAGTTACTTCAGACTATTTTTACTATTTTATTTCAAGGTCCTAAATTTGAAAATTGTATATTTCTCTATATGATCCTGTTTTTTTTTGTAAATATGTTGCAACTCTGCATAATTTTTTGCAGGATTAATGCATAGAATATTTCTGACAACATCAACTTTTCTTGTAGCTCTGTTGACATTAAATCTTTATTCTTTTAGTACATATGGACTACCTACACGTGAACACCCAAATATGCTTCAAATTTATTTCATGTTTGCAAGAATAAACAATTTAACGCCCCCCAGTGATTTTCGGACTTACAACGCTAGAAACCGGGTTTCGATACCCGTGGCGGGCAGAGCACAGATAGCCCATTGTGTAGCTTTGTGCTTAACTACAAACAAACAAACAGTTTGACATATATATATCTAACTTTGATGTTTGTATATTTTAATGACAAGTTTCTACACTGTGCTATTAAATGGTCGATACTGGTTTTATATACTACAAGTATAAAAACGTTTTAAATCAAAATATTAGAAAGTAGGAATGGGAGCACCAAAAAGTAAGGAAATAAGGTAGGAATAGGCGAGATAACATTACAACACTTGATGGTTTTTACAAGGTGCAACCTCCAAGTCGGTGTGGCCATCGTTCTGCCCATTCCTACTTGTGCTTCTTGTAACTTTGTAGTTGTTAAAACTAAATTAAATGTATATGTAACTAAATTTCTCTGTTGTACACATCGTTTCAGCAACCATGTATAGATACACATATGTAATCAAATTTCGCGACCCTAACAAAATGATGTCGAAAGTGAGATAGGAATCTCCTATAGTCATACTTTGCTGATGGGAGGCATTATAGCTATACGACTGGTAAGGTGTGGGCCAAAAGAATTGTATCAAAACCGTTGATTATTGAAATTTTAAAATTTGTTGAGTATTTAGAAAGTAATAGCTACTGACAAAACTCAATTCAAGTATATAATTGAATCAAATTTCAAAGTAAAACACGAAGTAGGAATGGGTGGAATGATAGTCACACCCACTTTGAGGTTGCACATTGTCAAAAATCAGTACTAAGTCTCGAGAGTGACTGTGCCCTAGGCCTATCTTTCTCGTAACTTTTCTTGATGCTAAGTCTCGAGAGTTACTGTGCTCTAGGCCTATCCTTCTCGTAGTTTTTCTTCCATCTAATCAGGGTGGCAGCCTTTTCTTTGACTGGATTAATGGCCAAAACTTGTTCGCATATTCAACGTTACTCTTCTAACTTTGTCTCTACTCTTGCAATAATTCTCTCTTCACTAGGACAAATACTTTTTAAGTTTATCAACATAAGATTTTCTCATTTTCTCTCGTTTTATTTCCTTGAAAGGTATATATTTAAAAATCGCACTGTTTCAAGTACAACCTTAGATGTCAATAGGTGAAAACAATGCATAGGTAAATTATTCTTGTTTTAAGTCCAGAGCGCTCGAGCATAGCTGTGTCAGACTTCAGCAGTGGGAGCATTCGTCTTCACGTAGGAGACCCACGTCTTAGGCACCGACTGCTATGATAGAATTGCTTTGTCCAACACAGAACCTTCGAGTCACATGTATAGAACTGAAAACATCGCTTTCGAAGGTTAGATCAGAGTTAGAACCTTGATCTAGGAATCTACACAGTCCACGTTTTGTTTTATCTAGCTGATACAGCTGCAGACTGATCACGTAGCTCGTGCGCATAAGCAATCACGCATCCACACGTGATATGAGAGCGGGTTGTCACTTGGCAACTCACAGAGCGTGCTCTTAATCATCGAATACGGCTACTAGTGTATTTTTACCTCGTCAGTACTGTTGGAGAATGGTTATTGTATGTTTATTATTACCAAGGATATATGTAAAACTAAGAAAAAACGTTTTTAGTCAAGGTAGAGTAATTCAATAATGTACTTTTAGATTTGCATAAGGTGAAGGTGGGAGAAAGCTATGCCTTTGCAACAACGTTAATCAGTAAGTCAGATAGTCTGACTGACAAATTTGTGGTTTTGTGAACTTTTTGTTTTTACTTTACCGGCTTCCTCAAGTGCTTTGGTAGCTTGTTCCTCTGCAGTTGGTTGGTTTACTACTCAACGGTATATGTAAAGTACTTATAAAGTTTTGTTTACATGCTGTTTGCAGTGCATTTCAGATTTTAGCTTGTATTGCACATATTTCACATCTGCCCATTCCTATTATGAGCACTACCGTACTTATGATTGTAATACAATGATAAGTTAGAAGTACTGTCTTTCTTATGAAATTATAATTTTTAATTTCAAATGAAAAGAACACCGAGTTAAATACTGGAAACAGCAGTAAGTTTGAGAACTTATAATGTGTCCTGTTGATTCATATTTAACAAACTGTACACAGCTGGTAGGCTATTTCTTAAAAACTGACAAGTTTCCTGCTCCTTGGATGTTGTTGTTCACCATTGCAAATATCATTGATGTCTTCTCACACCTTGATGCCCCCCAGTAGCACAGCGGTATGTCTGCGGACTTACAACGCTAGAATCCGGGTTTCGATACCCGTGGTGGGCAGAGCACAGATAGCCCATCGTGTAGCTTTGTGCTTAATTACAAACAAACTCACCTTGACATTAGGCCGATTCTATATACAATTTTTAATTGCGTTACTAATTAACAAAACATTGTGATAATCCCGGAAGGTAGAACTGTAGAATGCGCTCATTTTTCTCGTGCGCATTATGTCATTATTCTTGTATATAGACGATAACTCCCGCAAGATGACGGTGGCATAAGCTCGGACAAGTAACGGTCAATGGCTAGTAGTCTCTCTCCAGTTACTGTATACACAACTCAATGGTAATATCTATTACCCAAAGATCCACGCTATTTTGAATATATATTAGGTCGTCAAGAAATTAATGTCACTTTTTTTAGATGAAAAAACCTGAACAATTTGTATATCAAAACAAAACATTTATTAAATGAAACAGTCTCCATTTTTATCGATGATCCTTTTCCATCTTACAGTTAGGTCGTTAATGCCCTGATTAAAGAAATCACTTGGCTTTGAAGCAAAAAATATGTCGATGTCCTATTTAACACCTTCCACATTTGCATACGTTTTTCCATTAATATGGTTTTGCAGCGAACGAAAAAGATGGTTATCTGATGGTGCCATATGTGGAGAATATGGTGGGTTGGGGAGAATTTCCCAACCCAACTCCATAATTTTGTGTTGCGTCAAACGTGCCACATGTGAACGTGCATTGTTGTAGAGAAGAACACCTTTCCAAATGACGAGCATTTCTGATGAAGGGCTTGAGTTAAACGAGCATATTTTACCACTAATATATCATAAATTTTTCAAATAATATAATTGTTGAAATGCAGACGTATAATCACTCAGAAATTACTAACAATTATAGTTTTGGATAATCAAGTCTCTTCCTGTCACATGGTAGGAATTTGTCCGAGTAAATAATTGTGTATAAGTTGTGGCTATTACACTAAAGCTGTTGTTGTTTTTTAAAACAAAGTTACTCATTGGGCTATCTGCGGGGATTCGAACTCCAGATTTTGGCGTTGTAAGTTTATAAACTTGCCGTTGACTACCGTAAGCACGCTGCTCATATCACTTGTATTTTACCACTGCTTTTTAATTTATCAATAAAAACAAAATACAAATTTAAAACAATTTTCCACTAACTTTGCCAAATGTCCTGCATAATCATCAAAACAGAC
>NW_013666536.1:0-2103 GCF_000517525.1 Limulus polyphemus | reverse complement strand
AGGCTGAACCATCGTTGACACTTACGAACGTTCAAAACATTTCCTTAAATTTCTTTGATATTCTTTGTGGCTACAGAGCAGTTGTTTCCCTTCTTGTATTCAAACAGCATTACATGCCGAATGTGTGTCTCGTCTCGTCGTGTGCCATCCCTATAAGGGATTAGAGTATATTAAACTTTATACATTACATAGATTACACTGACGTGGCGTTTAGGAGGTTAGTTTAACTTGTATAAGTGATGTACGTTTTTTGGGGGAAGGTTAATGAAAGTGTTTCAAAACGCGACATTAATTTCTTGACGACCCAATATTTGTACATCTAGGAAATAGATGGAATAGACGAACATTAAATTAAATAAACTGATAAAACACTTTTTTCCTACTTACTATTTAATACTCATCTCCAAACATTACTTCATTTTTTCTCTACAAATCTGCATACTCAGCTTAGCTTAATTCAGTTTAAATCCATTATTCACACATATATAATTAGATTAATTTCTAATAATTTGAAACTGATTACTAGGATCTCTTTTTTTCTTGATTTTTTACGATGCGCAGGCCGAAATGATGTTAATACCATTGTGCTTAATTTTATGACAACTGTTTGGACTTTAGAAACTAATACATTCCTATGTACTTTTGAGAGGGCGTGGCTTAGTATCCCGTAATCAAGCATGCTCGCCCTTTCAGTCGTAGGAGAAATATAATGTGACAGTCAATCCCTCTTCTCGTTGGTAAAAGAGTAGCCCAAGAGCTAGCGGTGGATGATGTTGACTAGCTGTCCTCCCTCTATCCTATAACAAATTGGTGATGGTTATCTCAGACAGCCTCCGAGTAGCGTAATACAACAAACCAACAAACAAAAAGAAAGGAAACTATTGACAATCTAACGTCTTAAAATTGTTCGGTCTGTTACCAGCGGCGCTGGAACCATTTTTAGAGTGGTGGCGCTGAAAGCCATTTAACAAAATTGTAAACACCTTATGTGGTAGAAGCTATGAATTCTACTGTTATTATTGTGTTAAAACATGTGTGGTAGGTCCATTTAATAACAGGAGATTCTACAATTTATTTTTAATAAAATTGAACAAATGAACAGTATTTGTTATATCAGACTTAATGCAAACACAGCGCATGTACTTGCTTTTATGAAACGATGGGGTGGTCGCTTTTACTTGATTAACTTTAATCAATTGATCAGGCAAATGACCTACCAAACTATAAATTTAATGTTCCTTACTTTTCAGGTAATGTCGGGTTTACACAGAGCAGCTAGTTACATCCATGTAACCAGTCACCCTCATTCAAGCATAGGGAGGCTGTAAACTTAAGATGCCACATGATCTACCATTGAAGGACACTGTCTAAATTCTTGCACAATGTGCAACGTTACAGCTATTCCATCCTTGGATAGGACAGGTGATCTCATTAGAAAGACATCAGCTTAATGACTTTCTTGAATACGTGCTATGTGAAACCTTTACATCTGCAGAATTATTGATAAATTCAGAATAATAATTGAAGGTAGAAACATTATATTTATAGGATTCGAATTCAACAGCTCTGGCCATTGCATCCTGCATAATAGAGGGGTGTGCTTGCTTTACTTGTATCTTCAGTTGTGGACTATCCAAGGCATCTACAAACTGATCCCTCAGCAACAACTTGAGGACATCTGGTGGCGCAGATGGGTAGGCCTTGTGTGCCATACTTTCCAAGTCTTGTGCCAGCTCTTGCAGGCTCTCCTCTTTATCACGAATTCTAGTCCTAAACCTGGCCCTGTAGACTTCAGACTGATTTTGGGTTCCATACCTGAGCTCTAGAGCAGCTATCAGTGCTCTATAGATGTGCCTGTCGTTTGCTGACAACTGTCCAAGTATTTCCAGTGGTTGTCCCTTCAGGCTTGTTGCCAGATATACTGCTTTCTGCTCCTCTGTCCATCCATTCATCTCTGCCAGGAGCTCAAATTGTGCCCAAAATGCTTCCCACGGTGCCTTCCCATCGAATTTCTGTGGCTTCCTTCATACTAGATCACCCCTATTGCTGACACTCCTGTCTGGAACGTGACTTCTGACAGGACTGAAGATGTCTGCATTAGGG
>NW_013666535.1:384496-385487 GCF_000517525.1 Limulus polyphemus | reverse complement strand
AACTGAACTTCAAAGCATTTTTTCTTAATTATTTCTCCATCTATTGAGAGATAATTAAACTTCGAAGTATTTTTTCTTAATTTTTTCTCCATCTATTGAGAGATAATTAAACTTCCAAGTATTTTTTCTTAATTTTTTCTCCATCTATTTGAGAGATAGTTAATCTTCCACGTATTTTTATCTCTATCTATTGAGAGATAATTAAACTTCCAAGTATTTTTTCTTAATTTCTTTCTCCATCTATTGAGAGATAATTAAACTTCCAAGTATTTTTTCTAATTTTTTTCTCCATCTATTGAGAGATAATTAAACTTCCAAGTATGTTTCTTAATTTTTTTCTCCATCTATTGAGAGATAACTGAACTTCCAAGTATTTTTCTTAATTTTTTTTTCCATCTATTGAGAGATAACTGAACTTTTTTGGGGCAGATACGAACTAAGTTGGAAGATCTTCAACTCTCGGGCGCTCTGTTTATACACTGCATTATACATCAGCAAGCACTCTGTGGGAAAGACTTAAGATATTTCTTGCGTAATGAAACAAGTCGTTTCTGCAGTGAACTTCATTCGGGGTCATGCACTTAATCACCACCAGTTCCAGGCTTTTCTTGAAGAAATTGATTCTGAATTCTGTGACTTGCCTTATCCCACAGCAATGAGGTGGCTCAGCTGCGGTAAAGTCCTGTTTCGTTTTTATAAGCTCCAAAGAGAAATAGATAATTTTTTCACCAAAAAAGATAGAGCTGATCCACTTCTGTCAGATCCTACCTGGCTGTCAAAGTTGTCATTTTTGGTTGACATCACATCCCACATGAATGAATGGAATTTGAAACTTCGGGGAAAGAATAACCTTATCTGTGTTCTCTATAGAATCATCAAAGGATTTCGGAGAAAGCTATTATTATTTAAGCACAACTGGAAGGAGGAAACTTTTCTCATTTTCAGTGTTTCAAAGAGTTTCGCGCTGGAATCGCAGAAGATGTCAACCTTG
>NW_013666535.1:358194-383640 GCF_000517525.1 Limulus polyphemus | reverse complement strand
CAAATATTGATGATATCTCAAAAGCTAAACGCCAGTTTCACAAATTTCACAAACCTTTTTTGATGCTTAGTTTGTGAGATTCGGATATGTGCGTACTGGGTGTGATATAACTATCTTATTTCTGACGTCGCCTTCTTTGATAACTTTTTGGAAAATAAACATGTTTGTTGTCTTAATTTTTTGTGTATTCACTGTATTGTATTGAACAAAATGGTTATGCGACCCGCGCTCGTCATTTTCTCAGTTATCTGGCCCGCTGTGAAAAAATTTGGTGACCCCTGATCTAGCACAACAGCCAAATGTAAAAATAGGCATAACTTTCCCGACGCCTTTGATCATGCATAACAATGCCCAAGGGCAAGGTTAGTACAGAATGGTCAATAACATTTTGTTTATCTATAACTTATAACTAAGTACAGAAATGTATGATAAAATTAAAAACAACATTTTAAAGGATATATATTAATATACAAAGTTATAGTGTGGCTTTTTTCATTATATCTGCACACTACCACTTTTCTTAGACTACTTTATCTTAGACTAACCCTACTTTTAACATTAAAACGAAGGCTAATTTTAAATCACAATCCAGCCTGACACAAGAGAATCTGGACAAAACCAAACCACGACATTGGCAAAGGACAATGTGTAACATATTTAAACTCTTTAATACATTCAGCATTCAAAAGTAAATAAATACAAGAAACTTAGCTACTATAAAATTGTTTGCATTATCAACAAAGAAAGGCGAAGTCTTATATAATATTAATGCACAATAAATGTTTATAATTACACTTGAGTTATCAGTTAAGAAAGGTGATGTTAAATTATTTATTTCTAAAACATCACTATGGGCAGTACCGGAGCCATTGGCCTCGATTACATTGTTGTTGGTCATTTCCAGGATTTGGGTGACTTTTTCTTGGATCTTATTATAATTTGGAAGTGGAAGACTAGAGAGAAGGCAACTAGTCATCACCACCCACCGCCAACTCTTGGGCTACTCTTTTACCAACGAATAGTGAGATTGACCATCACAATATAACACCCCCACGGCTGAAAGAGCGAGCATGTTTGGTGGGACGGGGATTCGAATCAGCGACCTGAAGATTGCGAATCGAGTCAAGCAGTGTGAACCGTAGAAGATATTGGGATACTTCAAGTCCTTCAAGTGAGACCACCACTATAGCCAGTGCATACCAACTTTGTACTGGTGAATGACAATAGACTATATATTAGAGAAGTGGACCTTTGTCTCAGTCTTAGAGGTGTTGCCCATATAATTCAAATAGTTGTTTCTGTTCTCAGATCTGGAATCAGCAGAAACGATATAGGGATAGATGGACACGACAAGAAGAAGAATTTGAAATCAGCATCCTTGCGATGGATGTACTGTGGAGTTTGTCTAACAGCTTTGCCTGTGCAATGAATGAGTTGATGTTCCACAGAAAAGTCCTCTATAATGGCACTTAGATACAGTCGAGGAACAATGGGCTGCATAAGTGTATGTAGCAAAAGGAATGATAATATCTATATGTACACAAGAGGTGTTATTTGATTTAATGGTCGTCAAAGTCATGCGTGAAATTAGTGACCTTTATTTTCTGAGTCCTGAGTGGTAACGTGAAACGCTGTGTATACGCTACACTATATGTCTACAGCCTGATACTCGAAACTAGGATGAACAATTGAATGATATATTGTTGAGTGAAACTGTTTCAACCCTTGGTTTCCAAGCCACTGAGTAATGTTGAAAGTATAGTATGCACTATATTGTAGAGTTACTGCTTGATCATCAAAACTAAGACAGTCATTGTTTCATGCAATTAATGACTGAAAGGAAATAGCATTCCTTGCTTCAGGGGTTTTTCTAATGCGCAGTTGATCACAAATTGTGCACCTGTAAAAATATTTGTGCAATTGAAAATTCACCTATATAAGTTAGTTCAATTGGAAAAATATTGAAAAAACATATTTAAGATTATAAGATTCCATTCCAGAGTTGATAAATAATGTATTTACTAGAACATTTTTCATTTTTTGAATCATTTGCTACTAGGCAATAAGGCAATAAGGCATCATGTATTAAAAATGATGATGTTAACATATAATTGCGCAGTTGAAAAATCATTTGGTAAAGCTCTGCCTTGCTTTCTGAACTATTGAGTAGTAAAGTCTAGCAGGATGTACAATCTACATTTTGCAGATGCTACTTTATTATTAACAGTTAGAAGAGTTGCTGATTAGCATGATTATGGAGTGAAAGGAAGTGGAATTCCTTGCTTTCGAAGTTATAGAGTGGTGTTGATATGTGATGTATGTACTATAATGTAGAATTATCACTTGATTATCAACATTTAGGATGACTATGTGACTGAAAAATCAATGAGTGAAAGGGCAACATAATCCCTTGCTTCCTGAACCACTGAGTGAAAATTCTTGATGCAAAACGTCCATTAATGTTTCAATAGCTGAGTAGTGAAAACTCTGCAAAGTATACAACCCGGTACTCACTACGTTTTTCATTAATCTTTATGGAAAATACACTGGATCAACAATCAACAAGTCCAGCTTTCTTTGAATGTGTATTGGAGTACAATATTAGCAGGACAATTTTAATCCTGGTAAATAGACCTTTACATCATATATCCTGATTTGGCCGAATTTTACCTGTGATTGTTTAGTTTTTGAAGTATGAAATAAAAATTAGTTGAGTTTGACAGCCCCTAGACAACATTACTGTTGTTACCAAGCTTAGCTTCAGCAAGTAATTCAAACGTTACTGAAATGGTTCGTGTTGTAGCAAGAAACGACATATATATACTACCAGAGTTGTTGACAAATCATGATGGCGGAAGAATTATATGGCTATGTAAACCAAAAATGTAGAATATACACAAAGAGTGTATAATAATAAATAAGAAGGAAAACTGAAAGTAGAAAATGAGAGCATGGAAACAAAGGAATGGATCTCTACGTTAAGCATTTATGAATACGAGTATGAATATGATGAACAACCTGGAAAGTGTTATTGGAAATACAGTGTATTTATGAATTTAATTAATACCAAAAGAAAGTTTTAATTTCAATATTGAGATGTTTTGCAGGTGGTGAATTTGTTAAAGAAGAGACAACAAAAGTAAAGAGATTCACACTGTGAAAAAAACAAACAAAAAAAAAACGCAAAAACGCCTATAAAAACCGCAAAATGTAAAACTGGAAATTTGTATCTAAACCCGCATGGACCCTAATGAACATCCATACCAATTTTGGAGAAAATCCATTCACACCCAGATAGTATTATTATATTTATACAGAAGACACTACAGAATTCAAATTTCCATTAAGGTTGTTAAAAATAATTATACATTAAACTGAGCCTCTATTTCAGCAGTTTTGTTAGGAAAATATTACAAATCATTTTATTAAAATTGTATTCAATTTCCGACTTTAGCGTGTGTTAAAGTCTAAGAGGAACCCACCTATGATATTGAAGTGGTATCAACCGAACAGGTAGACTAAGGTGTGGACGCCGAATGGGCGGAGTTATGTTTGAATGTCGTAGATTAAATGTTACTCGTTACAATGTTGTAGTAGTATAAATTTTCCGTATTATTTACCTTCGGCAACTAATATCTCAGTTTTTTTCGTTGTTGATGGTCATTTTGTATTTTAAGTTAGACCAAACCCCAGTAATATTATAAGTGTTTATTTGGAAATGACGAATTTAAATTTGTGGTACGTTATTATTTGTTTTTTTATCATCTCAACATCAGGTAAGACAAAGATAAATAACTTTACCTAGTGAAGGTGTTAGTTGCGTGAAATTGTAATTTATAAATACACTGTTATGTAACTTGTGTAAGGATAATATAGTATCACTTATTGATATTAGGCCTAACAAAGGGCATTGGTGAACTTTTATTTATTGGCAGACATGTTACTTCTAAAATAAGTGACCATTATTTATTTCTAATTAGGTCTTATTGCAAACAAAGTAGTTTGTTTGATTTTACTTAGTTAGAGTAACTTAATAATAAGCAGGAAGAGAACTAAAGTTTGTAATAAAAATCACCCAAGCTGCAGTTTATCAAAAATTTTAGGCCTATGGGTTTTCAAAATCAAAGATCCATTAGTTTTTGGAATTTAACCCGTAACATTTTCTAATAGGCAGCAAATCAAATAAGAGTAAAGATAGTAGTCTGTAATTAGATATTCTTCAAGTTTCAACTGAGAAGTAACAGAGTTAACACCTTTCATGCCTGTCCCTGGAACAGTGGAACTTGGAAGTTTATTTCAAGAACTAATTAATCTATGTGAATAAAAAGAGGTTTTCGTACTCATAGCAATACTCTGTAAATGTCTTAAGCTTTTTCAGTTTTTAAAACTTCAAAATGGTTACTGGTTCTGTGGTTATTTGCATGATTATAAAATTTACCAAAACATGGGTGTTTGGTTTTGATAAATAGATTAGACCTTTATGTCATTTTCTCTTCACTTATTCTCTTCTTATTTCTGTAATAGAATAGTTGGATTATGGAATAGTTTGCCTTCTATTGTGATAGAAGCTGCAGCATTAAATGAGTTTTAGAGAAAATTGAATGAGTATTTTAAAGATCAAAGTTAGATACATCAAAAAAGGAGTTTCTATGTGTAATTTGTTGTAGGTTGGTAGTAGAAAATATGTAATGTACACAGGTGAAATTACCTTTTATTATTCCAAGGAAATTAAATAAAAGCCCAGTGTAGTAGAAACCTACAGACTTTTCTTTTAGTAATGGGCCCAAGCAAGTCTTTGAAGAATGTGTGGACACTCCATTCTTGCCTGAAAAGTACTTGTATACAACTTCCTATTATAGGTCCTGTTTCAGTACTGCTTGCTTAATCCAGAGAAACAATATTCTCAGCATTTCAATAATAGCTTGAAATGTGCAGTCAAACATTTAATTGTTGTATACTGAGATATCTCCCATTACACCAATCTCAATGTCAGCTTTCCTGTTAATTCTATTTCTTGGCTACATTTTTATGGCTTGTTTATAGGTTTCCTGTAGTGAAGAGCCATCACTCTAAATGAAGCCTCATTGGATTCATACAAGGTTTTAATAATCTTCAAACCCTTAATTAAAAAAAATATTTCAATCAGTCTTAGAACTCTAGATGTATATTTTGGCTTTCAGAAAGAACATTATATAAAACAGGCAAAAGAGTCTTTTGGCCCATTGACATCATTAATTAAAGAAAATAATCTAATCTACATATAAATATGTCCATTTCCATTCATAAAATTATCCAGCAAAAACTCAAATGAGGTTAAATTGCATAACTCATTGTCTGCCAAACAATTCCTCAAGTTAATGTCTACAACAATAAAACGTTTTTTTAGGGCTGATCTTAATGGGCTTAATGGTTTTTGTCATCTTTTTCTATGTTCTCGACCACCTGTGTCAATCTATCTCTGTGTCAGCTGATATTTTTCCTTTTTTTTTATTGAACATTATTATATATAAACGTTTTATCATACATGTATGTGTTTGAAGTATGCACTAAGTATGTATATATCCAAATGCTTATTGAACTTTTTACTAGAGTACAGAAATGTTTACAAGAGAATCAATACATTTTACTCTGAAACCTTGCCTCTAAATTCTCATTTATACATTTGTACCGGTTTGGTTTCTTCACATCTTGGGATGAAACTGCACATTTCCTTCTGATTTAGTGATCGGTCAGAATTGGTATTCTTTTTTTAAATGATGTATGTCTCGCATCGTATATTGGAAAATACTGATAATGTGGTAATCTCCAATGTTAATATAAAAAAAATGCCATTTTTCCCTGCTGAAATATAAAGCTAAAGCTCACTTGTGATAATGCAAAAATAAAATTCATGTGTATGTTGACGTAATGTTAACTTTTATAAACACTAGGACAAGATAGCCAAGTGTAAATTAAAGTAAGTGATAGACTTTGCCAAGAAAATATATTTGAAAAAGGGAAAATTGGTCTCGCCCCACTCAACAAACTCCAGATCACTTCCTCTCATATATCACAAATTTTTCACTTTTTCAGGCTAATTGTACAAGGTTTGAAACTTTTCCATTTTTCTTCTTAATGAAACTTGTGAATAATTTGATTTACTAGAAAATGTATGTCTTGAGGCTATCATTGTAACTCTAAAGGCAGAAAGGAATTACTTATTAAGATAAATTTGTCTCTTATTGACAGTTTTTGCTCTAGAGTGCTATGTTTGCACTAATCAAGAAAACAATGAAGACAAGTGTGTGAAAACAATAAAAACATGTGAACCAATGGAAGAGAGGTGCCTCTCTGAAGTTAAGTGGGGAAGTAAGTGTTTGTTTTTATATGTATTCATAACTTTAATTGACAAATTGAAACAATTACAATAAGAGTAAACTTCTGTTATATTCCATTAAAGAGTGTAGGATAATGCTTTGCTCTGAAACTTTTTTCCAGTTGTTTTTAAACAAATGTGTCATTTGAGTTCCACAGTCCAAATTCCAGTTCTTTGTGTGAAACTGAAACAATAGATCTTTGAATTAAACCAATCTTAATATTTCTCACTATGCTTTTCACATAATTATTTCACACATTAATCAGCCAGAAGTTAAAGTAGTTCTGTTTAAAGACATGGGCATAAGCCTAATGTAGTTGTTCAAGTTCAACAACCTTTAAATGTTATCAGTGTTCCATATTCTTATCTTCTGAAACTTGGCAATTGTCAGTAATCCCAGAAGGATATAGCATTATGAACAAGAAATCATTAGGTCTTTGAAGGCTGTCTTGTCTCACTCTTTCTCTGAGAAAAAGTAAAAGTTTAAATCCACCCTTTGTTTTAAGGAATTCATTTATTTCCTTCTTAAACTCTTGCAAAGTGCTGGTTTATGTTACTACTGGTGGCAATGAATTCTTTAAGGATTTCTGTTGTCTTCAAAACAAAGCACAAAGAAATCAAACCCTTTATCCTATTAATGACCCCTGTATAATTTTGTAAGCTACAATCACATCATCTCTTTCTTTCTTTTCTCAAGAGAAAACAAGTTAAGAGATCTCAACCTGTCCTCTTAAAATAATCCTTCCATTCTAGGAATCATTCTAGTTGCCCTCCTCTGAACATCTTTCTATTGAGTAAATATCTTTTCTTAGGTAACAAGGTCAAAACTGCAAACAGTATTTTATGTTAGGCATAACAACTAATTTGTATGAGGAGATAATTACTTCTCGAGCAACTCCTCATCCATTTTAAAAGTGGAAGTTAATTTTAGTAGCTGTCCAATCCTCCAGCAAGTGTTCACTTTCTATGGACCTACTAAAAATGAGTGAGGCTCACCTCTTTTATCTTTGAACTCCTTTAAAATCCTGAGAAGAAACAAAACAAGGGTGCTTTGCATCATATTTATCCTTATGCATTATTTATCTCAATGTACCTGTACATTTAAATGCTACCTATCCTTCATGTAGACTATTCCTATAACAGTCATTTTATTCAATCCCCTAACCAGTTTGAACACACAAATCAAGGCCTCTCTTGATTCACCTAATTCCAGTTATAAATTAGGGAATGTGCTGATGTCAAATTTCAAACTCAAATGAGGAACCATTTTAGAACTTTTCTCTATATCACCTTCAGGACATATACTTTAATAAGAAACAAATTGAAGATATCCTGAAACTAAGTTTCATACAAAGCAATTACATGTTATAATTCAAATTATGGTATCTCAGGTGCACTATAATGCATTTATTATAATTAAAAGCTATCCGCCCAATTTATGAAATAATCTGAGCATCTTCCTTGTAGCCAGCAACACCAAAATCCTTAATATCAGCTAAATTAAGTAGTTCATTGACCATTCTTACATCTGTGTTATTGAAGTAAATGAATAAGAGCAAAAGTCCTAACAGTGAACCCTGATGTATCTCATTTATGACATAAATTCAGGTTGGCTCAACTCCAATTATAACAATCTTCTGATCTTTTCCATCCAGTCACTTCTTTTATCCATGAGCCAACCTTTCTCCTAAGTCTACAGAGAACTTTTTAACAAGCCTTTTATGGGGTTCCTTGTCAAATGCTTTCTGAAAATCTCAGTACACCAAATCCACACGTACCCTCATCTACATAAGCAGAAACCTTTTCAAAGAAAATGTTGAAAGATTAGTAAGGCAAGATTTTCCTCTAGTGAAACCATGCTATCCAACAAAATTTTGAACTTTGTTAAATGTCCTTGCAAAACAGATGTGAGATTAGTTGGCTTATGATTACTGGAACAGTTTTTATCACCTCACTTGAAAAAGAGAAGTAATGTTAGTCAGGTTCCAGTCTTTTGGCACCTACCCAGTATTTAAGGACTTAAAAATGAATAGTAGCAAGTGGCTTACATACCCAATCTTTAACCTTCTTCAAAACCCTTGGAAATGTATTATTTGGGCTAGAAGCATTATCATTCTGTAACCTTCCCAATTTTTTCTTCACAAGCTCAGATTTAATGTTTCCAAAACATACTTACCTCTGCTGACACTATTAGCTATTTCTCGATCTCCAGGAATTCCACTCTTTGCCCATCTAAGCATTTTCAATGCTTACTCCAGTCTTTTATACCCCACTCAAATGCCCTTGGCAAATTCTCATTTGCAAAATTCTCCACCAACTTCAATGCACTCTCTGTCTAGGTACTGTATATAAGCACCTCATTTAGATAATGTAATCACTTTTTCTCAACAAATTATTTGGCATGGGTTTCTGTAAACAAGAGTGTTGTGATTCACAATTTACGTTGCGACTTTGAACATTGTTGGCATTACTACGGTTATATCTTCATTTATATTTATAAAAACTTTAACAAAAAAAAATGTACTGACAGGGATGATTCCCAAGTTAATGTTTCTACTGCAGAGGCCAACCAGACCTCTTCTTTTCCACCTCTGCTATCTGGTGTTTGTCAACTGCCAAGGGAGGGGTTACTCTCAGTCAAAGCTGTCCTTGATGTGATCCGTTGTGAGATGGAGACATATATGTGGACCGTGGGTGTGTCTCTGAGAGGTTCTGAGGCAGATTTTGCCAATGATCCAGGACCAGCTGGTGAGAAATTAGAATCAATTTTTTTCGGCTCCTTTTACTAGGTCGGCCTCAACAGAGGATCATTTTGATCAGCCACGTCAGCCAGATTGTCTTCTTCAGTTCTTTCTTTGGTTTCTTGGCTGGTTTGTTTGTTTACTGTCTTCTGCCCTTGGGGAGTTACATGAAGCTCCTTTTCTCTGTCCCATGTTGTTTGCTGGAGTTCCAGAGACAATAGAATCACATATTGATTCAGCTTGTTTACATTCTTCTTTATCATTGTTGGCTTCTCGCCTTTCTGGTGCTAATTTGGGAGTGTTTCCCAACCCCCTCCTTCAGTTCCAAAGTCTGTTGGTTCTCATAATAGAGTCCGTCGGTATTCTCGAGGTTGTTTGGCTTGGGCGGACCGTTGACAATGGCATCAGTGACTATCCCATGGGTTTGGGAGCAGTGGGAGCACGATTACACCACTTTCTGGACATTTGGAGTTCTTTCACCAGGGATCTATGGGTACTCCATGTTCTAGCTTCAAGGTTGGTCATTCAGTTTACATCACCTCCACTATTATCTGCACAATTTGTTGCCTTTTCACCTCCAACAGATCCATGGTGAGCGGAGCTTTGTTCCCAGGCCAAAAGAGAGTTGTTAGTCAAAAGGGCAGTAGAGAGGATTGATCCCATTCTTCTAGTATTTTATTCCCATTTATTTGTTGTACCCAAGAAGCAGGAGATTGGCTTCCAATCATCGATCTGTCTCAACTCAACCAATTTTTAGATCACCTTCGCTTTACAATGGAATCTTTTCTAAACCTACGATGACACTTTGTGCCAGGGCTCTGGATAGCCAAGTTGGATGTTACTGATGCTTATCTCCATATTCCCATAGCAGAATCTTCCCAAAGGTTTCTCAAATATGTACATAAGGGTCAGGTGTTGCAGTTCAGGGTACCTTTTGGTCTTGCATCAGCACCTGGTGTCTTCTGCAGAGTTGTTTGAGCTTTTTCTCATCACTTGCATTCCTTGGGCCTGAGCGCACATCATTATTTGGACGACTGGCTCCTTCTGGCACCATCCCATCAATTAGCAGATTCTCCTTTCAGGAGCCACAAAAGCGGGCTTCCTTATCAGACTGGAGAAATCTATTCTGTCACTGACACAATATCTTGTTCATCTGGGTGTGTTCTTCAATACTCACCAAAGTTGTGCTCAACCAACACCTATCAGGTTTCAAGCCATGGAAACAGCTGTTAGGCTTTTAATTTTGTCCCCTATTCCTACTGCACAAATGGTTCTCTCTCTTTTGGAGATGTGGGCATCCCTCAAGCCTCTCATTCCATTGGGATGAACACATATGAGGTCACTGTGTGACCAATGGATCATGCATTCTGATCCTTTGTATCATCCTGTCTCATTACTCAGCAGCAACATCATCAGTTGCGAATGGTGGTTGGACTGGAACAACACTACTATTGGGGTACCCATTCCACTACCTCATCCCAAGATCCATCTGTTCACAGGTGCATCTCCTCAGGGCTGGGGGAGCTTATGTTCAAAGCTTATGTTTGAATTCCAAGGTATTTAGACGGAAGATGAGTCTACCCCCCATATCAAAGTTCTCAAACTCCTTGCAGTACACTGGGCAATGATTCAAGGTCTGTCTCTTTTGAAGGGAAAAATTGTCTTGATACATTCCGACAATTCCATGGTGGTATCTTATGTTTCTTGTCAAGGAGGCACACATTCTTGAGACCTTTGTTTTCTTACCTTGGATCGTTTCTACTGAACTCATTCCAATCATATCAGTCTTTTAGCATGTCATGTTCCAGGAGTGACAAATTTAATTGCAGATCACTTGTCTCGACCCAACTGGATTTTTCCAATGGAGTGGAGGCTACATTATGAGGTTTTTCAGTGGATTTGCTCTCAGTTCGTGTCTTCAATAGTCAATGCATTTGCAACTCATTGGAATTCTCAACTGCAATTGTTTCAGTCTTTGATACCTCATCCTCAAGTGTCAGCAGTAGATACATTCAGTCAGGACTGGAGAGGTTTACATCTGTATGCCTTTCCTCCCTATTTGGCTACTGCTTCGGTTTCTGGCTATGGTTTGTTCCACTACCTGTTGAGTTCTCTTGGGTGCACCATATTGGCCAGACATGTATCTGCAGGAATTTCCATATCTACCTCTTCCACATTGGCAGTCTCTATTGAGACAACCTCAATCATACATTCTCCACCCAGATGTTCGGAAACTCAGTGTTCATGCTTGGGAGTTATTATGTGGTCCTTTGTTTGACAAAATGGTTTAACTTCTAATGCTCTTCTGTATTTAACTAGATTTCTCCATAGGCCAACCATGGCCTTTTATCAATGGAAATAGAATACTTATTGTCAGTGGTGTATTAAAAAGAATTTAAACCCTCTTCATCTTAAAGTATATACCGTATCACATTTTCTGACTTGGGTATTTGTGAGGGGTCTTTTCTTAGGCTTCGTCTAAGATGGCTTTATATAAGGCATCTTTAGCCACTATTTTTTGGTATTCCAAATAGCAGAAGGTTTTGAATCCTCAATACTATCAGGTGTATTCAAATCCTTTCATATTCTTCGACTCAAACAACCTTTTCAATAATCGAATTAGGATTTTACAGTTGTTTTATATGCATTGTCTCATCTTTTCTTTGAGCCCTTAGCTTTGTGTTCTTTGTTTCACCTTTTTCTTAAATTGTATTTTTTATTGTTGTTGACTTGTGGATGATGTTGATTGGAGTTGTTTGCAAGCTGTGTTTATCACACTCTTTACCATTCCACATTTGTCCTGCTTTTATCTCAATTGGTCTTTTCTTCCCAAGACTCTGGCAGCCAAGGAAGGGGAAAGATCCTTCTTACCAATCCATTTCTGACCTTTATGACCACTTTGATCCTGATCATTTATGTCCTGTCATACTAACTCATTTCAAGGTAGTAGGAATCAATTGTTCATTCATTGGAATCCTTCTATTTCCTGTGACTTATCTCCCATTACCATAACAAGGTGGTTTTGTAAATTGATTCACGTGGCCTATAATGAATTATTCTTAGAGGAGCAGAATATTTTGTCACATCTCACCAGATTTGTTACATCTCTGTCATTAGCCACCCAGTTGAAATGCTCTCTGGAAGACATTGTGTGGGCTGGTATGTGGACTACAAATACTTTCCTATATCATTATTTACATGATCTGGCAGTTTCTTCTTCTGAGGGTTTTCGATTACCCCCTGTGCTATTTTTACCACATCTGTTATATTTTAACCAGTGATGAGTATTTTCCACCTTGATCATATACTCTTTTATTTCCAGGGTCCCTTTATTTTTCACTGATTCCCACTATGTGGCAAGTCTTGCCCAGGCAGGTGGATGTTCTCTTTTAAATTCTGTACTAGCAACCACTTTCACTATAATTACTACAGGTTGCAACAGGCTCTGTCTAAATGGGATGTTCCATAAGACCGTCTAAGCACCTACTGGATGGTATTACCTTATTATTATGGACTTCCACTCGTGGACTATCATGATTAAAGCTAAAGGGGATCCTGCCCATCCTTGCCAATTTTCAGGTTGAATAAATCAGGTTCAGTTTGTTTTTAAAAATGTAGGGAATTTGGTTCACCTATTGCACAGTTTCCAAAACACTGTTCCTCAGGACTCCCCCAATGTGTATTGTCCCTCAGACTCTACTAGTGAAGCTAGGGAGTCCTTACCACACCCAGTTTCCAGTCACTGGGGTGGTCAACAGGTGGTCTTCCCCCAGAATGTTCAAGTGTGTTCCTCTGCTCTTGGAGAAGAGGGTGAAATTGGGAGTCCTCCTTCTCAGGTCCCTGGATGTTTTTCACAGATATCAGTAGGAGTGACACCAGCCTCCCCCGGAGCCGACTCGTAGTTCCGTTTTAGATTTGACACAAAGCTATCCAGTTGGGGGGTGCATGGTCCTTCTCTTTGATCAATGTTGATTTTGTATATTGTGCATGAAAGGAGATCCACTATCTCATCATAATTCCAAACGCGAAGTGGTCCCATCCTAGGTCCTTGATTGAGTACAGGTTCCACATCCTCTTCATAATTCCAGTGACAAACAGAATACTCCTTGCCCACTTGGCTGGGGAGTGAGAATGAATGCTCATAATTCTATACTGAATGAATTCTGTTCCTTTGGTTGAGTACAGCATACAAAGTCCCATCATTCCGAGCCTGGGGTGTTGCCTTTTGGACTTCTTCAGGTGGAGGAAAAAGTTTGTCCACTTCGATGTTGCTTATTTTCTCGTCATTATTCAGATGGTTTGAAATGCATCACTCTATGGCTACAGACTGGGATCCAATAAAAAACAAAACAAAAAAACATTGCAGATCAATAACCCATGCCATCAATGTGGGATATAGATACCACTACCTCTTAATTCCAACCCAGAGTTTTGGAACCTTGGATATCTGTTTGGGTTAGCCTATACTGACGATTAATCATATTCTATTCCACTGTTGGTATAAAAACTGAGTTCCAGGTGAAGAGCATACCTGTTCTGGATGTAGTGCAGTTCCCTCACTCTTGTACCATCTTTATCCTGGTACACTCCTGTTCTATACAGATGCTTTCTGTATTTTTCATACCTGCACTGACCCCTCCACCTTCTTAATGTGGGATTCTAGCTATAGTGTCAGTGGAGGTAAGTATGTTTTGGAAGTTACCATTTTCCTCAACTGAAAATATATTTCTAATAATCCTTATGACCACTGACACTCTCCTGTCCTACCTCCCCACTAAAAGCCGGTTTAT
Source organism: Limulus polyphemus (assembly GCF_000517525.1). Taxonomy (NCBI): domain Eukaryota; kingdom Metazoa; phylum Arthropoda; class Merostomata; order Xiphosura; family Limulidae; genus Limulus; species Limulus polyphemus. Next base: position 369,754 of record NW_013666535.1, on the reverse strand, counting down.
GTTTCGAAAAAATGATTACATTATCTGAATGAGGTGTTTGTATACAGTATCTAGTTAGAGTTGCATTGAAGTTGGTGGAGAATTTTACAAATTGGAATTTGCTAAGGGCATTTGAGTGGGGTATAAAAGACTGAAGCAAGCATTTTCCATGCTTAGATGGGGAAAGAGTGGAAACCCTGGAGATAGAGAAATAGCTATATGACATGCAGAGGTAAGTATTATTGGAAATACATTTTCAATTTAGGAAAATGTTATTGATTGCACTGTTTGATCTTGTTTTCATTTATCAGTTGTTCAGGATGAGGAATATTACTTGCATCTGCATTAATAAAAATCAAAGAAAAAGTAGATTTTAATAACCCAGTCAACTCAATCATCAGATACAAGCTTTCCTGTATCATCCCTCAAAGGCTCTACTCCCAATCTTTTGCTTTACTTACCATTAATATATTTAAAAAATCCTTAATGTTAATTTTCATATTTACAGCCAATCTTTTTACATAACTTTTTGATTTCCTATTTGACTCTCTTGATCTTCTGTAATTCCTTAAATCTCCTGCTGTAGCAGTCAATTTAAACTTCTTAAATTTATAATGCCTTTCTTTAATTTCATTTTTTGTACCACTTTTCAGCCAACCTTTTTTTCCTTTTCATAGGGATCATGTCTGTCTTCAATATTTAAAAATGTATCATAACTTTTTTCCATATTTCATCAGTATCTCCAGTTAATTCAATTGCACAATTCAAAACAGATAATGCTTGTGACATCCATCAAGAATGTTTTTTTTTTAATTTTTGACCAAAATCTCACTATCCCTTATCTTCATATGCAGCAAAACATCAAACCTGATTGAGTAATGAGAACTTGCAACCAGTTGTTCTCCAATCTCCACCTTGTCAGTCATTTCTATAGTAGAAGCTAACAATAAATCTAAAATAGCATTGTTCTTAGTAGTTTCCCTGACCAATTGGTGAAGAAAACCATTCTCCGTAGTTTCTAAAATCTTGGGTTGACAAGCATTTCTCAATTCATATACCTCAAATCAAAATCCTTCCCACAATTATGACCTCGTTAACTGTTGAATTCTTTTTCTCACAATAGTTTCTCAGTTTCATCTGGTGATCTGTAACAAATTCTATCTAAATAAAAGGTTTCTTCTCTTATATCTGCTAACAGAACCTAAGACCCTGTATTTCAAATTTTTGATATTAAAATTGTCTACATTCAACCAAGTTTCAGTTTATTCCCATCACATCCAAATCCTCTGTTCTAACTAGTGCTCTAAAATCTTGTATTTCAATTATTACAATGATAACAGTTTAGCCTACTCTTAAAACTACTTCTGTACTCTGGTCCTACACTATACTTTTCTCTACATCTTATTTTTTCTTCATTGAGTTTATCCTGGCCCTCACCACAGTCTATTGTACTTTTAAAGCTACCTGTACTGTTGAGTTAGTAGCCTTTTCTTTAAATGGCTTTTTCAATCCCTTCTACTTATCAATTATATTTTCTGACCTACCCTCCCTTATGTGCACTATAAAAACTGCTTCACTGCCAGCACCCTTCACTACATCACTTGCTCCATCACTTGTATCCTCCACCCCTGCTCTTGGATGGTATAATGTAATTCTTTTCTTCCTATTTACTCCACAGATCTGCCAAGCTAAAGACTGCAATATGTTACTTAATAGAACCTGCCATTACTTCTAGCCTGTTGGTACTGTTTGTAACTTCCTGAAAAGTTATTTTTACTTGCTATATGCTTTGCACATAAAATCTTAAATTCCTCTTGAAATTTTGCAGCTGTTTCTCACAATTTACTCTTCTTTTTTATCTATTGCCTCAATTGTAAATAGGGTAGCATCAAACTACTCCTCAACACACACACACACACAAGAAATGATTTGGTTTCAAACTTACTTTTATGTAGTGCTTAACACAACCTTCTTGGAAAGTGAACAATCCTAAGAATTAATACTGTGTATTAATCTGTGGTAACATATCAGTCACAAGGAAAATTAACCTGTTTATATTGTATACTGTTGTGGTAAAACTTACTATCTTTGGGCCTTGCTTGAAATTCAGTGTTAAGTAAAATTTATGTATATTATAAAAGTACAAGTCATGCTAGCAAAATTTTGTGTATATTACAACAGTACATATAAACATTAATGAAATAAGCATTACAGGGCTTTGTTGTTTGTCAGTAATGATGCATCTTCAATGTACTGTGTGTTACTGTTATTTTAAAACCTGCATTTAATGATATGTAATAATGCACATATTGGATATTTCTTCAAGGTCAAAATCACACATACGTATGATTTTACACAAATATGATTAAGTTATATTACCACATTTTTTTCAAAGGCTATGATCACATAAAATTACTTTGTAGAAGTTAAAGTGCTACTTGTCACTGTGAGACTGATTTAGTATGTATTTAACAAATACATTTTGTGGAAATGTATGGTCTTCAGTGTTTATGATAAAGAGTCAAATTTAGTCAAAATATGTTCCTTCATATAAATTCATCTTTTTCTCTACATTTAACAAACATCATAGATGGTGCATGCAATGAAAAAGCAATAACCTTTTTCCTATGACATACAATTACTCTTGAACCTGAATATAGTATGTAGACCTATTCAGTAAAAGATCTTTGTCACTATCCAATTGTAAATATGGAAACTGTTCAGGTATATCATTGTGCTTGGAAACCTTGTTCAGATATATTATTGTACCCAGAAACTAGAATTGGGCAATTAGTGATAATTTGCTAATCAATTAATTGACTGCCATTAATTGATTAGTACAGGATTGGCACATACAAGAAAAAAAAAAAAGGTTGGCAGTGGGTGTAACCAGACAGTTGCCAAACAAATGTGATAGCAATTTCTGGTTACTGAAAACCTAAGACAATTTTAGTTGCCTAACAAGATGGTTAGCCTTTAGAATGGGTTGCCTTCAGATGTTGTAGAGGCAGTAAATTTAAGTGAGTTTAAGAAAAACTTGATAAGTATATGAATGAAAAGGGCTGGGTTTAAAATGTGTTTATTTTATTTTTTTTAATCATTTTAATTTAGTTTTTGAGGATGGAACAGCCAAGATGGACCAATAGTTCCCATGTTGTTCCAAAATATCATGTGATGTTAATGTAATCGCTGCTCATAAGTAATTGATTATATCAATTAACTGCCTAGAAATCTTATTCAGGTACATTATTGTACTCAGAAACCTTGTTCAGATATATTATTGAAGAAAATGGTTTCATCTTTCCTGATAATATCTTCAAAAAATAACTTACATTTGCTCAATGTGCAAAATCTTGATAAATAATTTAAATGTTTACAATAAAATTTTCAACAAATATGTCTTGTTCAAAATGTAAAATATAACTTTTAATATGTTCACTTAAAATTTCCCATAAATGGGATTATTGGTGTATATTATAGTAATCACTGAAGTAACCTTCTGTTACATGATTGATGCAAATATTCATTCAAATACAACAATTTTAGGTACTCCTTACTGGGCACCATCTGGAGAGAAACAGTTCTATATCACCAAAAGATGTGCTACAGGAGATATATGTGAGGAATTTGACAGAAATATCAGCAAACGCTGTGACAAAATATGGTATAATGACTGGGAGTGTGCAGAGTGCTGTCACGGTGACCGTTGTAATTATTATGTAACCGTAAGTATCAAGCTACAAGTATTTTAGGAGATGTCTTCATTAGAATTGCTTTAATTAACCATCAAGAACTTTCTAAGACACTTGTGTTTAATAAATACCATAATATGAGCAGAATGACTGAAAATAACTAAGCATTCAAATTTAGTTTTTCAACTAAAACAAGCCTAACATTGACATTTATGTAGGATCTGTTACAATATAATTTGTTGGTCTAGGTTTCTCTCAAAAATGTCTAAGTCTACTCATGATTTTATTTATGAACCCTAAAGTATTACTGTTAGTGATGTGTTTTGAGTAAACCAGGGTGATAGTCGTTCTTTACTTTCCTATAGCCAAAGGTTTCTCAAAGAATATTCAGCCTAATGTATGCTGCTGTGTTTACTCTTACTGCACTTGAATCTCTTTCAAGTATATATATCAATGCTACCAAGTTTTGTTCCATTCCTATGTCGTACATCATACATCAGAGTTAATACATAATGTAATCAAAAACACTAGGTGTGAATAAAAAAGGTGTGGTAAAAAAAAAAGTTAGCATGCAACTTAAAGGAATGAAATCAAAATTGGCTGGCAAACTGGTAGGTACATTTGTATTATTGATAAGAACTTTACAGCAAATATTCATTCATTGGTTAGCCAGGCTGCATTTTTTTGATTTGAGGCATGAGGATGGGTAAAATAAATTCCCTTTTTAAAATATCAAAAACCAAGTTTTGCTAATTGTAAAAAAAAAAAATGTTATTGTCTGCAGACATAATGAAATTTTAACAAGTACCCTTGATCTTCTACCAGAAGTCCTATCCAAGTTGTTAACTACTGTGAAATGGAAAGTGGCATAAAAGGGCCTCTCCACTTAAGTGTGACTACTAACCACAACTTTTACACAAGTTTTAGAAACATCCATTCATTACCAGGTTTACGAAAGCAAAACTACTTGGTAAGAAAGAAAATTGTGATAAAGATGGCTGTCATAGTCTGAGTTAGCTAGCACTACTTAACAGAAAGTTGTTTGAAATTAAGCTTTTAACTTTAACTTTATTGTAAGATGTGATTAAAATATGAAGAAGTTAATCAAAAATAATCTATTAGCTTAAAACACATTATAATGATACTCTTTACACTTAAACTGCTTATTTACCACTTCTTAACTTAGAAATTTTTTGCCAGGTGTCTAGGGTGTTCAATTCACAATCTGTAAGTCATGGTTTCAAATCCCATTACCAGACATGCTCACCCTTAGAGTCGTCGGGGTGTTATAATTGATGGTCAATCCCACTATTCAATTGGAATAGCCTAAGGGTTGGTGATGGGTGGTGTTGACTAGCTGTCTTCTGTCTGGTCTGTCACTTCTGAATGAGGGACATCTAGTTCAGATAGCCCTGGAGTAGCTTTACACATTTTACTAAAATGATTGAAACCATCGAAAAGCCTGGGATATTGTGTTGTTATAGTACAAAAAACAACAACTTATTGACATTTAGTAAGTGCAGTTGAAATTATTAGTTGTAACTTGTACACCATAGACAGGATATAAGTTCTAACATGTTATATGGAGTTGGGGGAGGGGATTTCATTCATATAATTTTCCTTTTTTTATTTGAGTGTTGCTTAATGCCATAGGCACATATCGGAATGCTCCAAGAATGAAAAATCCCATTGTCAAAAATTATTATTATGCCAAATGACTAAAATGTGAGTTTAATAAAAATACATGCTAAAATGCACCTGAAGGTGACCAGCTAACTGGCTGAAACTTTTATATAATAACAATTCATACCATATTTCAATTCTTTTGTTTGTGTGTGTGATTTGTTCAATTTTCTCATTACAGCTAGCTGGCATTTGTGAGAAAGGAAGCTTCTTGATTGTCACCATCTCTGCTGTTCTTGTATTTGTTTCAACACAACTTCTTTGATCACTTACACAAGTATTGCTTTCTGCTTCTTGTGAGGCTGTCTTTTAAAGAAGGACTTTTCCTGAAGAATCTCATCATAATATCAAAGGCAACACACAGTGAACAATGTTATCATAAAGATTGGCTGTTTTCTTTTTTTTTTCTCTCTTATTCTTTTTGTTTTGTAGTAGAATTAGCTGAAAAGTTTATAGAAAGAAATTCATCATTGTGCAGGTTTAATAAATGAACATAGTGCATAGTAGTAAGTTTCTTTCTGATATTACAAATGCTGTAAAGTTTCCATACTTCCAGAAACTCGTTTTACAGGTATATGAGGCAAAATAATAGTGCTTTTGTAGCACTAAATATATATAAATGGTATATATATTAGGATTTTTGTTCATTGTCATCAAATTATAAGTTGTTTCCTTTACTTTGTAAAATGAAAAAAAAAAATTGTTGGTCATTTGTGGCTATAATTAATAAAGTCCATTGCTAAAAAATTAGGAAAGCTCCTATTGATTTCTACTAAAATAGTGTCCCCTCCCTCATACCTCATATTTTTTTTGAGATGTTATGTTTCTATGATGCATGTGGTGTTTTCTTTTAAGATGTAAACTTAAATGTTTTTGATACTGTTAACAGTTAAGTGTTAGATTGTTTAAGTATGAAAGTTTGCATTGAAACAAAAATCATTTGTACATTGTAGATTTTGTATTTATTACATTTTTAGTTTGCTTTGAAAGTTAATATAAAGATTTATATAATTTTGATGTTAAGATAATAATTTCTTTATAATACATGAATAATATACAAACTAAATTTTCAGAGTTATGTCACTGTTCATGGAGAATTTAGAATCTCGGGAGTTATCATAACTTTAATATGTTGGTATGTTTTCATATAGTGTACAACTTACTCCTCCCCAGTATAAGTTGGTTTTCTTTTGTTATTGTTAATTTGTCTGCATATATTGCAAAATGTTTCAGTAATTGTCTAGATATGTTATGATTACACTTCTGTGATTGGTATAGTATCTTATAAGATTACTTATTTATGAATTAATGATTTTATTTTACTTTTAATTTTCCTTTATCCTATACAATAAGAATATGTACTGATTTATTTCAGAATAATATATACAGCTCATAAAACTTGAGTTTCAGAAAACTAAGCTGGTATTTCAAATTTGAACCACACATTTTAGGTAATTTTATTTTTATAACTCTCGCAATAATTATTGAAAGATAAAACTTTACTCTTACTACAAAATATGTGAAAACATTAGGAAACTTTAAGAGAGAATTTTTCATATCTGAGTTTTACTCTCAATTTCTACATGATAGATTGGTTTGAAATATTGACTTGGTAGACATTCTTTCTGATTTATCAGGGTTTTTATTGATCATGGAATTGCAGAAAGTACTTTTATTTTGCTATAAACCATGGATTAGTATAGAGAATGTTATCAGAGGAAAAGTTTACACCCTGAAATGTATTAATGAATGGACAGGCAAAATGGTACTTCAACTTTTTTCTTTTCTTCAGCAGTAATTTACAAACTTTGATGAACTACTGAGAACATTCTTTGTGTATGTATAATAATGTCTTGCTAAAATTTTTCCCTCTTCCCTTGAAGGGCACTTATTTTTTAATTTTAGTTAAGTCTCAATATAGTACAGTACTCCTGTCACAAGATTTATTAGAGTAGGGTGTCTCAGATGATATTTGTCTAAACTCTGCGTGGATGTTAGGTGTATAATTGAAAACAATGTAAACCAAGAACCAGACATATCATTAAACATTCATATCAGTAGCATTAGAACTACAGTTCTGCACTGTTTTATGCACCTTTATAACTTTGTTAATGTTTAAATAACTTAGAATGCAAGAATGTGAAACTGCACAGTTGCGTGTGTGTGTGTATATATAAATATATTGACACCAGAGGGTTTTGTGATGCACATCTACTGCTTTGTTAGGACTTTTGATAGAAAAGCTTTAGTGTTTACATATTCTAAGATGCAATGTATCACTAGTTAACAAAAAGTTCTTAAGTATTATTGTCTTCAAATATTTGTTTACTCGGCCTTGTAAAGTACATGTACAATATTTACCTTAGCTACCACTCTTGTGAAATACACATTTGTAATTACAGTCCAGGTGTCTAAATTTGACTTTAATTTGTTTCCATCTAGAGGGTTACCTAATACTAATTAAAATTATTCAACAGTTAAAACTTTGTGGCAATAGGTGATAACGATAAAGTTAAATGCTGTTCAACTGAGTGTCATTTAGGGAAAGTGTAAAACAGCAAATGTTAGCACAAAAAAGAATAGAGCATCTGAGACTCTAAAGGTTTTTAATTTTGAAATCATTAAGATTTAGCTTCAGATTTATAAGAGGAAATATTTCTACTCTCCAATATGAACTTTAATACACCTCACTTGAAGGGCAACATGGTATTTATTCTTTATTGAAGGGCAACATGGTATTTATTCTTTATGTTAATCAGGCTGACTGGCTTTTTTTAACTAATGTTTTGCAAAGTAATAGAAAAACCATAATATTAGGTTTTTGTAGTGTTTGTAAAAGCTATTTATGTCATGTTGAAATTGTTATAAATTGCAAATGGTGTAAGGCATGACTTGGTTTAGTTCTCCAAGAGCTCCTATGTATTATTATTTTGTGGAATATTTATATTCACAGAATAGTTAATATGCATGATTCATTTGTTTTCTGGTGACTGACTGATTAAGAAGAAAAAGAAGGATGAATTGGCTTGTACTGTCCACATTGTGGTTTCATTAGTATGAGAAAGTAAATCTAAATAATCTTAAAGCAATATTATAAGAAGGACAAAAACAGAGGATGAATATTTTGAGTATGGTATTTATGCGTTTAACAGTACTGTGAAATTCAGTAGCACCCATATACTTTGAGAATCAACAGAAAACATACATCTAGATTTACTGTAAAAATCCGCAGAGAACCTCTGTATTATATTACTTTAACATTCACCAGAAAACCTATATGTAGATACGTTGTCAGTGGGAAACCTGTGTCTGACATTAAGGAGAAAACTAACACTTATCAATGTTGTGAAATTAAGTATGAATTCTGTCTAGATGTATTGTTGAAATTCAACAGAAATTCTATTGCCATTATTTCTTTGTAGGTCTGCTTTATAGTTGTATTCCATATCAAAGCTCATGAACATATCAATTTCTTAATGCAAGCAATCAGGTTTATTTGTTTAATTAATACTTGAAACAGTTAGTCTATGTGAAACTCCATAACTGCAGTATTGAGGAAAATAAACATAATTGTACATTTCACAAATATTTAATTTATTACAAGCATGGTTTCATTAGTATTTGATGATGCCTTTACTAGTGAAACCAAAGTTTTGATAAATGAAATATTTGTGAAATGTACAATTGTCTTTGTTTTCCCCACTTCTTGTATTATGTTTCGAATTGTTGTGTTTACCACAGTAAATTATGCTGTGCAAATGTAGTTTCAGAAACATACTACTGACAAATCAGAATTCCAAGTGGAACAACTTGAGTGTAATAACTTTTGATGTACATATTTGTGATATGTTTTGGTAATGTGTCTGTCAGATATCTGTTATTTTGGGAAACACTGAGAAAGGGTTGTGGGCTAATATTTTTTAGGTGTGTGTGTGTGAGTGACTTGTTAAAAAGTACAATTTAAAATACCCTAGTGTGACATTACTAAACCTTGTTAGTGCTTTTAATAATCAGAAATAACATATCCCAAAATTAAAAACAGTGACTGTATATAGATTTGGCTCACATTTTGAATTTTAACTGAACAAATAATATGCTTATGTTTGTATGTACAAAATGTTATTTAATGTGAAGTGTTTGTGTTCTCATATAGTACTAAAGTTTACAAGTCTTATTTTATAGTTTTTTTATCTTTCACTAAAATTAATTGTGCAAAACACTTTGCTTCAGAGTTAGAATAATTTTGATTTTCCTCAATTTTCTGACAAAGTTATTACTTTTTGTCTTTAGTTAGTGGTGATTGTTTGTATTCTTTTTTAAAGCTCTTTTGAAGGTTTTGAATAAGGTACATGATGTTGGAAACATGAATAAATTTCACTAGCAAAGATTTTATATGCTAAATATATTGATTGCAATAGAAATAATTACAAATGTGCCTTGTGTGGTAACAATATAGAAGTAGCAAATAATTTGCAAATGATCCTTTGGTTTAATGAAAGAAAGAAATTCTTATTTCATAAAACTTATACCTAATTCTTGACCTCTTGTACAGATTATTCCAAATTTCTTGCCCAATTCTGCCTTTTAATACATTGCCTTGAAGGAAACTTTTGTATTTTGTGGCTAAAACCTGTGGATGTGATTTGTGAATTTCAGTATTTGCTTTTAGATATTTCTTATGTGGGTGAATATTTTGGTTAATGGGAAAGCATAATTAAGGTATACCAGTTTTTTTAAAGTAAGTAATCAAATCTCGTGTATTTATGATGTATTTCACAATATTAGAAACACCACTAGTACTTAATGTATGTTTTATGCACGTAAAAAAAAATGAATAAAATTATAACTTTTTTTTTAAATTTAAGGTGTTGCAAGTTTTATATCCAAAAGGACTAACATTACACTTAGTACAAGTGATTAAACACTGTTCAAACATTTTAAATTGTGAAAGTAAGTTAGCAATTGAAAATTAACCCTTTCACTTTGTTTTTAACTGGTACTTCCAATTTAAGAAAAATAGAAGTTTTTAATTTCATGAGAAAGTGTCATGCAATTATTAGATATCTATTTTAAGGTAATGTTTTTTACATTGTTTTACATTTAAATAAGTGATATTTGTGATGTTGAATAATGTATGTTATATGCACTACCGGCACTTGTGTTTAAAATTTTTTAATTATAATAAATAATTAAAAACTTTTTATATTTACACTATAAAACTATTGAAGCCGTATTTTAAAGTGGAAGCTGTACGGCTTCAATAAAGTTTTTATTGTGTAAATATAAAACGTTGTTTTTAATTATTTAATATAATTTAAAAATGTATGTTATGTAAGAGATGCAAAGAATGAACTATCAGATTCGCAGTCCAAACACACCCAGCCTTTATTGTTATGAGAATAATACATGGCTTGATGTATACATATAGTTAAGCTTATTTAGCAGGAATTTTGATGAAAGCATAGTGAGATAATTTATACTATTAGGTCATCAAGAAATTAATGTCGCGTTTTTGAACACTTTCATTGATACCCCCCCCAAAAAAAAACGTAAACCGCTTATAATAGTTAAACGAACTGCCTAAACGTCATGTTAGTGTAGCCTATATAATGTGTAAAGTGTAGTATACTCTAATCCCTTGTAGTGATGGCACACGACGAGACGCACATTCGGCATGTAATGCTGTTTGAATACAAGAAGGGGAAACAATGCCTCTGTAGCCAAAACAATATCAAAGAAGCTTATGGAAATGGTTTGAACGTACGTAAGTGTCAACGATGGTTCAGCAAATTTCGTTCAGGTGACTTTAGCCTTAAAAACTGTGATGGAAAGAGCCGGCATGTTGGAATTGATATTGATGCTCTGAAGATGCTTGTTGAGTCTAACCCAAGGCAACACACTCGTGAAATGGCCATGAAATTGCATGTCTCTCATGACACAATACGTAAATATCTAAGGAATATGGGAAAACTCCTTAAAGAAGGTGTTCGGGTGCCTCACGAGCTTTCTGATGGTAATCGTTTCCAATGTGTGAACGATGCTTCGTCTCTTCTGGCGCGTAATGCGCGTGAACCATTTTTGACAGAATCGTCATCTGTGATGGAAAAATGGATTCTCTATGCGAATATTAAACGCCAAAAACAATGGCTCAGTCCTAGACAAAGACCACTTCCGACCCCAAAACCTGGACTCCATCTGCAGAAAGT
>NW_013666535.1:355286-357194 GCF_000517525.1 Limulus polyphemus | reverse complement strand
CTTCTTCTCTAAGACAATGCACGTTCACATGTGGCACATTTGACGCAACACAAGATTATGGAGTTGGGTTGGGAAGTTCTAACCCACCCATCATATTCTCCAGATATGGCACCATCAGATTACCATCTTTTTCGTTCGCTGCAACACCATAATAATAGGAAAACGTATGCAAATGTGGAAAGTGTTAAAGAGGACATCGACATGTTTTTTGCTTCAAAGCCAAGTGATTTCTTTAATCAGGGCATCAACAACCTGATTGTAAGATGGAAAAGCATATTCGATAAGAATGGAGACTATTTCATTTAATAAGTGTTTTGTTTTGACATATAAGTTGTTCGGGTTTTTTCATCTAGAAAAAGCGACATTAATTTCTTGGCGACCTAATACATAGCTGCCATGTCTTAAACACAGTTAAAATTGAATTATTGAAATTGATGTTATAACAAGCACTGATTGAGTTTTATAAATTGTTTTTATTAAGGGTTTTATTGTTCACCAGTAGGTCAGTAAGTTGACAGACATACGATGCTGAAGTCAGGGGTTTGATTCTCTGTGAGGGACAAAATGTAGAAAGCTTTGAATTAAGAAAATTACCATCTTTTTTTTTTTTCTCTATACACACATATAGAGAAATTACTAATGTTATGTTGCCAAATTAATATAAATGTGACCGATATTTATCGAAAAAATATTTTAATGTAAGTAGAATTTAAAGTATTATATAAGTGACTTTTTTGATTGGGAAATCAGGATGAAGACGGTTGATAAAACATTTTATTTACAAGTTTAGAACGTTTCGAAATAACTTATTCCATCTTCAGCAAAACCTGAAAATTGTGTTACAAAGATGATTATTATTAAAGCTATAATATAATATAATAACAATCATTCTGAAACCACGGGTCACAATATTTCATTTTGGTAGTGGATGGTTGGTTCTTAAACCCAGCCACTCATCCATTCGTTCACATTCTAAAACCACAGGTCACGGTATTTCATTTTGTTAGTGGATGGTTGGTTCTTAAACCCAGCCACTCATCCATTCGTTCACATTCTAAAACCACAGGTCACGGTATTTCATTTAACGATTTCTCTTTCATCACCACAGAATCTTCAGACCTAGACTCCTACATTAAAGAAAGTCTACACATAGCTAAAGACCGCTCGACCCTTAACGACTCGCAAAGCTCTTTGGATCTAAAGTTGTTCTAATTTTCACACTTAACTCAGCCGTTATGTAATATATATATAAACATTGTTTCATCCGTCCATTTACCGCTTTTCTTAATAATTAAGTAAACTAATGATTATGTTATTGTAATTTTGGTAATAATAATCTTTGTAACACAATTTTCAGATTTCGCTGAAGATGGAAAAAGTTATTCCGAAACGTTCGAACCTTCTAGATAAAGTATTTTATCAACCGTTTTCATTTTACAAGTGACTTTGTTGCCTGTAATAAGTTAGAGCGAAATGAGTTTTTAAACTTACTTTCGACTTTGCTACTTCGTTTTCACAGAAAATTACTCGTAAATGAACGATAAGCATTTCACGTGAATTTCATCAATCTTTATCGTCTACGCTTGATTTGTAGTAGATAAAAACTCGTTCAGTGAAAGATATATTTGGTGTTTTATAGAAATTTAAGAAAGATATGTTTGTGTAACAAAAGACGTTAAAACAGAATAGAAACTAGAATTTTTAATCGTATGTGCGCGTGAGCTAAAAAGTCAGGTCAAAGATGAAAGAAGCACCCACCGCCACAAGGGTTCTGCTTAACTTTTAAACTATATGACGGAATTGACTGTCACTTTTATAACACAACCACAGCCGAGCGTACACTACACGTTCTGCTGTCTCGAGTCCTAGGACGCTCGATCCACAATTAAGACACGGCATGCCACACAT
>NW_013666535.1:349721-354276 GCF_000517525.1 Limulus polyphemus | reverse complement strand
ATTTTTAATCGTATGTGCGCGTGAGCTAAAAAGTCAGGTCAAAGATTAGGGAAAGAAGCACCCACCGCCACAAGAGTTCTGCTTAACTTTTAAACTATATGACGGAATTGACTGTCACTTTTATAACACGACCACTACACGTTCTGCTGTCTCGAGTCCTAGGACGCTCGATCCACAATTAAGACACGACATGCCACACATAAAAAAAAAAAAAGAATTGTAAATTTGTGTATACTTGTATAATTCTGTAATCATACATATACGCATTATGTAATATTTATGAGTGCTTGGATCTATATGTTTTACAAACATTTTAATTTCTAATTCTACAGAGAAATAACCAGTTCTGATTCTCGGTGTTGTGCTTAATAATTAATGAAACTTTGAGAAATGTATCATTAACTGATTAAGATGAAACTTATGCTACAAATGTGGCAACGATTTAAGTTTTAGCACATTATAAAACGAGTTTAACAGTAAGAATATCAATATATAATTTCGTAATTAAGCACTACAATTCCAAATAGTACTAACATACTTACATTTAAAGATGTTTCTACAATTGTGTCATTCATCGATCAGTGTTAACTTCCAGTTTGAGTACCACGTAGAACTCATAGTTTCACCTTCTTATCAATAGAGGACACTAGATGTTAAAATATAACCTTTAGGTAGCTAATGAGTGTTCATTGATTGTTTCTTTTTCTTTTTTTTCTATCAATAACCGCACTCATAATTTCTATCCGAGAAACTGTTCAAAACCTTTATGATTTTAAAGTATTCACCGAAATGAGAATGATATCGTAAAACTTGCGTTAAATTGCAAGTTGTAATTTCGAACAAAACCATTTCTAAGTCTACAAAGAAACATTCCGTCAAATAAAATGATTACACTGGCTAACAAGTCATTTTTATCAGATATAATTATAGTTGGGTTAGATAGCTCTTGGGACGCTGATTCCAAATCTGTTTTTGGTGTTTTCTCTGGCACGTCAAGTTTTCGTGATGAGACCGATCAAATTTGAAAGGTTATTGCCTTAATTATAATTTAAGTTGTACATTTCTTTTTTACGTAAGTGCGTACTGTATAAATCTAACCAAGTGTATGGTGTTTATAACGTTTATGGGAATCCTACTGAAAAATTAATAAAGTTGTAACGTTAACTAGCCTAATGTGTGATTATTACCTAAATTGTGCTGAAATTAACACCAGTCATAGTTCAATAACCAGATATGCTAGAAGAAAACCAAAAACAGATTTGCAATTAGTGGGCAAAACTGGTGTCGAAAATTGTGTTAACATTTTTGATGAAAAAAAAAGTCAGATTTTGTCGACCAGTGTTGTCTTTATAAATAAAGGAAATGACTTTGCATTTTTCTAATTCGTTCAAATACTGCCATAATCTCTAATCACAAGTGGAAGAGACTTCTTGAAAAACTGAGTACTTTATAATTATTTTTCTACTGCTGTTTAATGGTTTATTGTTTTCTACTATTGAATTAAAAAGGACAAGGAAGTATTTTTTTTTTCCAAACTACGAAAAGATGACGATGGCTTATACCTCTCAGTGGAACATTATTCGATATTACACATTTTACCTACCCTGTGAATGATCACACATTAAGTAAAACAAAAAAAAGATGGTAAGAGTTCGAGTGCTGCTGAAAGTATGTCGTTGGGAGGACTGTGATATGTTTATCAGCCGTAATGAAGTGTAACGAAACATTGTGCTTGTTTAGGCTAGGTGCTGTAAGTTATGATGGTAGTTGTTACAATATTCTCGCACTACTTTTGAGGTCATTATACATCCACTTCCTTGAGGTCTAATTCTATTTTTTTAGGTTATTTTTTTGAATTCTTCAAATGTCCCAACTCACGATATGTTCAAAATGCCAGTACTATTTAAGCGGATCTGATGAATACGTTACCTTTTCGAAAACTCACCTTTCTTGTTCTTTAATAAGGCAGTATGTGAGGTTCAGTTCAATAATGTTTTAACTTTAAACTAAAACCTAGTTACGAATTTAAACGATAAGTGATTTTAGAGTAAATTTTTCTACATGTTTCTGGCATGAATCATAGTTAGCATTTAGAATTAACAACGTAATCAACAGGTAAAGGAGCAAAAATAAAAATAAATAATATACTCAAAAGCTGCACCTCTGGACTTTTATTTAAAGTACATAGTGGATATTCCTCCTCACAACAAAATAAAAGAGTACATTAAAAAACAGTAGGATAATATAAAAATGGGAAGTTGATAACCTAACGTAAATATGGTGACGTACACGTGCTATTTTTGTTATGTAGAGACATCTTCTTGATGTATGTGTGTCATATTAAACTCGAAAAGGAATAAGTGTTCGTGTAGAAAGAACACCGAGATAAGAGACATGTCCAAGATGATAAACGACCAAAAATCTGACAAAACAATCGATTTTTTATATCTATTCAGCACTTGCATCCGGCCAAAGATAATGTTATATAATAACATGTGAAAATAGAACGCGATTAAACCACTAAGACAGTTGAAACTTTCAAATTGAGGACACAGACACCCAACAAAAAGAATAAACTCCCTAAGACCAATGATTTCGTATCCTGTGTTGTACTTAAATCATTTGAAAGGTTATTTTACAGGCTGTAACAGAGTTTTAAAATATCTTATGATCACATAATTTTTGAATCTTGGTCGAAGACCATTGATACTTCTTAGAATTAATCATGACAAATTTATAACAAATTATCTTCTCGTGAAACTACAAAAATGTTTTTGTTTGTATACACAAGTGACAATGAATCTTAGCAACTTTTTTAAACCTAAATAATGAATTACTGGATGTTCTTGATACGCTTGTATTATGCTATCAATGGAATGTCTTGTTCTTAGTATTGAAACGTGCTATCTTTTCTTACTGAACTGCTTGGTCTCCTCCTCGCGACAAATGGCGATTAACAATACTATGGCTATTTAGTTTTAAATAAATGGTATCTCCAGTGAAATTATGTACATTTCTGTTAGAATTTTGTGAAACGTATAGTATTCAAAGGAAGACAGTGACAAATTGATGGTGACGAAATATTTCTTTAAAAAGGTAGAAAAAAAAAGATAAACAATTTTACCCCCAGTTTTTGTGTGTGTTTTTTTCATTCTTTTTTAAATAAATATTTCATTACTTTTGTATTGTTGTTATGCGTCATAACTGGACTTTCAGTGGAAGTATTTTGACCCTATGATTTACTTACGGTGTTTATTGTGTTGTAATATCTGTCATTTACTTATATTGTTTAATATGTTATGATATTATTCATTTACTTGTGGTGTTTAATGATTTGTGATATCTGTCGTTTATTTATGGTGTTTAATATGTGATATTTTTCATTTACGCTTTCTACAGATACCAGTTCGTAAATTAACTTCATATTGTATGGTATCTATAAGAAGAAACCCCTGATATTGATATGATATTAGTCTTGACCATGAACTTTGACCCAATAAGTCACTGACATCAGTCATGGTAGATAAATATAGAATTGGTCACTTGAGGCTTGAGATGTTATTGATTTGCATTTATAACTTGAAACCAGAACTTTTTCCTTGCGCTACTTTCCTCTAGTGGTTCAGCGTTAAGTCTGCCTGCTAAAATAGGGTTTTGATACCCGTGGTGGGCAGAACACAGATAGTCCGTTGAGTAGCTTGTTTGTTTGTTTTTTGAATTTCGCACAAAGCTACACGAGCCGTCCTTAATTTAGCAGTGTAAGACTAGAAGGGAGGCAGCTAGTCATCACCACCCACCGCCAAATCTTGGGCTACTCTTTTACCAACGAATAGTGGGACTGACCGTCATATTATAACGCTCCCACGGCTGAAAGGGCGAGCATGTTTGATGTAACGGGGATTCGAACCAGCGACCCGCAGATTGCGAGTCGAGCGCCCTAACCACTGGCCATGCCGAGCCCGTTGAGTAGCTTTGGGCTTAACAACAACCAAAACTTAGCGTTACTAGGCTGGTAATGTTTTGATTTCCAACATGTTGGTCATTTTAGTATCGTTTTCGCATTTCCTTGCCATAACTTCACATATAAATTTCAGGTACAATTAATCCACTCGAATAAGAAGTCGAAAGAAATTCACCTGTTAAACTGTTTCTGTGAGAGAAAAACATTCTGAATTTAAATATTTTATCTAGATATTTTTATAGAATAAAACATTACTTGAAACCATTATAACTTAAATTAGACTAAATTTAGAAAATGATTTTCAATAGTTCTGAAATGAAAAAAAAACATGCAGTTTCAAGATGACATCGTAAGAAAACTCTGTCAATATCTCAAAAATAAAAACCAAACTCTTAAGTCTATCTGGCAAAAGATATTTAATTTAAACGAAACTGTTTTAATTATTCGTAACTTCACTGAAATTTGCTTGCCATAAGTTTTAGAAGTGCTCAAATTATTACTGCTTAACAAGGAAAACTACATAAGTATAATGTTTGTTTGTAATTAAGCACAAAGCTACACGATGGGCTATCTGTGCTCTGCCCACCACGGGTA
>NW_013666535.1:339421-348748 GCF_000517525.1 Limulus polyphemus | reverse complement strand
AACAAAAACAACACACACACACACAACAAAAAAAAAACGGATAAACGCCCATAAATACTTCAAAACACAAAATGTGAAACCGCAAATTTGCATGTATCTCTGCATGGATCCAACAAACCTTCATGGGAAATTTGGTGAAGATCCATCAACAGGGAGTGAAGTAGAGATAAAAAAGGTGAATACGCAAAAACTCCCATAAAAACCGCAAAATTCAAAACTGAAAATTGTATGTAACCCCGCATGGACCTAATGAACCTCCAAACCAATTTTAGTGAAAATCCATTCACGCCCTGCGAAGTAGTTAAATGGGCAAACAACAGACAGGACTATTATATTTATATAGAATTATAGATAATTCATTGTAATATATGTATATACATATGCACATGTTCTTTTATTAACGTTTCAAATATGTAAAATTATGTTTACCTATTATGCTGTATTACTTTCTATATACATCATTATAGATCACTGATGAGGGAATTAGTTTATTTGAAACACCTAAAGAATATTAAATATGTTTTCATGTTTTACCGTTATTCTCTTCTTGTTTTTAAATAAGACTCCGTTTTCTACTAAATGAATCAGTTGTTGGTGGATATATTTGGCACGGAGAGAATCAGTAAAACTGTAGCTGCACACTCACATACACATGCCTCGATTGAAGTAAATTTAGTCAGTGAAGTCTCACTCCAGAAACATTCCCTCATGCGCATGATTTTGTTAACAAGGGATACAAAACCTACGTTTATAAGTGGCACTAAGACAAAACCTTTTTGTTTAGCTATACTGGTATACTCTGGCAGTACATAAAATATATTTTTGGTGCCTAGAAAGTAGACTTTAAACCACCACCCTCCTTAATTCAAGCACCGTTTCTAAAATATGTTTTAAGGTCCTTTAGATGTAGTGTCAGGTTTTGGTTTGAATTTCGCGTAAAACTAAACGAGAGCTATCTGCGTTAGCCATCTCTAATTTAGCAGTGAAAGACTAGAGAGAGAAAGTAGCTAGCCATCCCCACCCACCGCCAACTCTTGGGATACTCTTTTATCAACGAATAGTGGGATTGACCGTCATGTAATAACGCCCCCACGGCTGAAAGAGCGAGCATGTTTGGTGGGGTGGGGATTTGAACCCACGATCCGCAAATTGCGAGTCGAACGTTTTAACCACCTGGCCATACCAGGTCTGTAGTATCAGAATTTTAATAAAATCACATTTTATTTGTCTTAACTATCGTATTACCCACTAATTGTCTCTAACTTCGTCTCACTTTCTTTTGTTTCACTTTAAAATATGTGTCTCATCTTTTGTCATTAATTCGTTACTTCAAGCTCATTTGGCATTAGTATGGCATCTTCTTCTTGTATTAAAAAACACCCATTTTCAGTCGTTTTTTTTTCAGCCACGTATTATACGTAGTGACATGAAAAACATAGATGGTGCTTTATGTTGGAATATCAGCTGGAAAGGGATTGTGTCTATCGCATCAAACAGGTGATAATAATAGAAAGTTCTCTTGTGAAAGGAAAAACGAAATCAAGTCAGGCTGTAACAAGAAATGATATATAAGTACCTATTGATCAGTGAAGTATCTAAACATACACTGAGTTAAACACAATTAGAAGAAGGAAAAACAGAAGCTTACAACAAGCACAACCTCCAATTTTGTATTTTACTTCATTCGGGAACATAACTTTAAAAGTGAGGCTTATTGTCTTTTACAGATTGGCAATATTAAACCACCTAAATATTTCATAAAGCAGTTAATCGACATGCAGTGCTTTAAACAAGTGTCTTTTTAAAGTGTCTTTTCTGCACTAATATGCACTGCAGAAATTAAATAGTATTAATACATCACAATATCTTATAAAGTTAGTCGATATGCAATGCTTTAAACAATTGAAATCTATTTAACAATTAAACTGCCAATATTAATACACCAGAAACTTTTTCAAAGTTAATTGACATACAATGTGCTAAACAATTGAAATGTGTGTAAAGATTAATACATGCAATGAAATTTACATAGAAATTAGTGTTTCTTGAAAATTTCATTATTAATCTACTCAAGGAAAAATAACGATAGCCTAGTTTATTATACTGTGGATTAGTAAATTCTCGAACCAATACGTTAGATTAAGAATGTAAGTGGACTTAAAGATATAAAATTTGGATGCTTTATACTTTCCAATCTTCTAGCTCAAAAACACATAAATACCAATACATATAATGGATTAACTAAACGCTTTAGACTTGTTTATACACTGACATACATAGAAGACTGCAAAAAATTAAAAAAAAATTAACAAGACAGTATTGTCAACCAATAGTTACTTTCAGAAATTTGATAATTATATTTAGTTACGTATTGTCGTATGTTATATTTTTAATATATATTTTAATTGAAATATTTGTTTGTTAGAGGACGCATAAAATCAATATTTTGAAATTTCGTTAAAGTTAAGAATCTGGAAGTTTCGTGTAGTACTATATAAGTACGAGAACCAGTGAAACACTGAGTTAATGATTAAGTTAATTCAGTGCAAGTTAGAAGTGAGAGTTATTATGTCTGTGATTCATTTAGAGTTAAACAGTAAGAGTTAGTGCGTTTATGACTGAAATTCTGTAAGTAAGTTTTGTATTTGTGAGTTTACGTTAGTTTCATAAACGTTATTTGAACCATCGTATTTGAAGTTAGGCTTACCTGTAAACTTAGCCTGTAACAAACATTATTCACTTATTGAAAAGCTAAATAAATTCGTTATCGTTACCTGGACTGGACTTCACGTTATTTTTACCAAATAAACCAAAAGAGCCCACTCAACGATTGAACACGTTACAGTGGCATTATTGAGTAAAATTAAGTTGCATAGACCTTAGTAACCAGATTTTTAAGGTAATAAGTAATGCTACTTGTTAGTAATTACAGTTTAGACCTCACTGAAAACTCAAAGCTTTTATATAACATTGTTGGATAATGCAAAGAATAAAAGCAAAACTTTAATAAAGGGTGAATGCCTATAAGACAGGAATTTAGTCTCAGTAAATTTATGAAAATGAAAATACTTTTTAGAAATTAAACTTGTTTTAAAATAAGAATACGTATATGTAATTGTAATATAATGATAATTAATATTTGTCACCGATGAAATTCTTCAACTTACAGAAGGTCAAACTTAGCCAGTTTTCCAAAGAACGCGATTTTTGATATTATTGGCTGTTTCAGCTATACATTTGCCATAAGTTCATTTCAGATATAAGTTAATTTTCTTCGTGTGAATTATGTATGTCTAAGTCTATTTCATTGCAAGAAAATCAGCATAATCAGCACATGGCCTTTTTTTTCTTCAAAAAGTCTTAACTTATATTCGTATATTATTGTACAGATAATGAATGACTGAATACTCACACCAAAAATAGGAAACTGCAGCTAATGTGGCTCACATATTTAGTCCAAGGGTGCAGTGTATCTTGTTTCAAAAGATAGTGGTTAGATATGGGCACATTTGAAAAACAGTGTGAACGAAAACGTAACTAATAAAGCTCGGGTATGTAACAAATGTCAAATGAAATTATGAAAAAAGACCACCTGCTTCTGCATGTCAAAATGGATCTACTGATGATAAAGATATAACTAAGAAGTCGCAATATCATATGCAACACCATTCAATGCCCATAGTGTATAAGGCTAAATGTTTCAAGAACTTCAACATTTCACTCCAGGTGTGCTATTTGCAGGGTTTCAGGAAGGCTGTATATTGTAATTCCTGATGGGTGCTCTAAACTTATTAAGATCACTTTATCGGCAGTTAATTTATACCATAAGCTTGCGATGAAACCATTGTAAAACACATAAAGTTGAATATGAAACCATTGTAAAACACACAAAGCTAGATATGAAATCATTGTAAAACACTCAAAGTTGAATATGAAACCATTGTAAAACACACAAAGTTGAATTCAACCGCTAAGAAATAACAGGGCTATTCGCAGATCTAAGAAAAGTAGCTCAAGTGAAGACATATTTGGATTTCGAAAATCCATTGACCTTAAGTGACAGTGGCCATTAAAAGGTCATTGGAATCCACAAGGAACAATTTGAAATTCTCTGAACATGCATGCATGTGAGGAATACTTCGGTTGATGGTGCACGAACTGTTTTGTCGCATGCATGTGAGGAATACTTCGGTTGATGATGCACGAACTGTTTTGTCGCATGCATCTGAGGAATACTTCGGTTGATGATGCACGAACTATTTTGTCGCATGCATGTGAGGAATACTTCGGTTGATGGTGCACGAACTGTTTTGTCGCTTCCTTTGCTTTCAAATTTGTTTGAGATAGAGAAGCGAGCTGTCAGCTGTGCATTCAACAAGAAGTGCATCGATGGATAACTTTTTTTCTTATCACATTAAACTTTCACTCATCATCAGACAGGACTTCATCCAGAAACACTCTCATCCATTGGCAAGAAAACTATTTGCTGAAGGTCAAGATGATGCAATGATTTTCGCAGATGGGACATAAATCTATATACATAAGAGTGCAAACTACACTTTTCAGAAAATTATTTTCCATGCACGTTGGACGACCTCTCTTGAAACCAATAACTCTTGTAGCTACTGATGAATATATACTGACAGTTTTGGGGACATATTTGTCAAATGGCACTAACAACGACGCTAGTATAACCAATCATTTAACATACACCAACAACGAGGAAATCTACAATTAGATTAACCCTGGAGGTGTTCTCATTGTGAACTATATATTTAAAGACTGCATGGACTTCTTTTATTACTTCGAATTTGACAAAAGCCTAGCTTTCATTACAAAAGGAAGAAAAAGCACAGTGCGCCTGAGGCTAACGAATTCAGAATTGTGATGAAAATCAGATGGGTTATGTAGATTACGAACGGAAATATCAAAAAGTGAAAATCATTGGAAAGAGCTCCCCCGAACTCATAGATTCCATATATACGAGATTACACATAAATTGTGGGTATTGGAGTTTACAAATGGGAAGAATAAAAAGTTCAAAGCACCGGAGGGAGTTCCCGTAAGCTCACAGATTCCATACCTAGGAGATTACACATGAATTGTGTGTGTGCTCTTTGTAATATTAAGGCCTTTGTGCATTCAGGATGTGACAAGTTGCAGCATATTTACAGACATGATGCTTAGTACCGCTTCTCTCCCAAATAGTTTGTAGAAGATGATGGAGAAAAGGGGATGGGCGACCTACAGGACTTGCTGGAGTATGATGGACGCAACCTATGTCGGGGAGTGGGGAGTTCCCTCACCTAATAGTGGATAAAATGTAGTAATTGTGCATCGGAGTGTACCAATTAAAATAGATCCAGTTATACAGTGCAGAACACATCAATGAGAATGGGTCTTATGAGGTTTTTATTCATAAGAAACAACTTAACGTCTTGGAAGCTAAAGTGCAATTCAGCACACTTCTTCCAAATGCTACAACCCCTGGATTCAGTATAAAACGGGTCTCTAGTCTGTGACAGTCTAATACTGTCAGTGCGAGCCAGTGTTGTGAGATGTTGTGTATACTGTAGCATTTCTATTGTGGTATATTGTATATGTAGGACACATAAACCAAACCAGTGTTACTCCATCCCTAATGTCATGTAGAACACACCACTGTGCTTAGAACAGTTCAAACAAGGATTCTGATGAATGTGTGAAAGAATCATTATAAATATATTAACACATTAACACATAAACTATCTAAAATACGTTGCCTGATTAGCAACTGTAAATATATACTGTAATGTTTTAGCACATAGAGTACAATCAGTTCCCTGCGCGTTTAATATCATTAAGAGATTGGGAAAAACAGCCCCTATAAGCATATTTTAGTATTTTAGAGTTTGGTTTAATCTACTATAAATCGATGACAAACCCTTAAGCATTAAGTTGCAGAAAAACAAAAATACCTCCGAGTGTCATAATGTATACTACAGTCTTTTTACAGTATTTCTTGATTTTCAGGAATACCCATCTCAAAACCTGAGTCTCAGTTGACGACACAGAAAACGAAAGTTTTAAAGTTTGTCTGTATAAACGCAAAGCTGCACAATGGGCTATCTGCGCTGTGCCCATTTCAGACATCACCCTATCAGATAAAATATTTGTTTACAACTTGCCCCATAATGGTTCAGCGATAAGCTAGAGGGCTCGAAATGACCAAATTTGGCTATCTAAAAAACACAGAGAAAACAATGCTATACAGTTAATAAGAGAATGTCGCTCACCAAAAATGTGACTTCGAATATTGCAGGATATACATCTATACCCGAAATTGGCATTAGATACAAATCACATTTGTGCAATGTCTACTGCCAGATTGGGAATTTTGACCTTGTTTGTTTGTTGTTAAGTGCAAATTTATACAAAGGGCTATCACTACTGTGGCCACCACGGGTATCGAAATCCGATTTTTAGCGTTATAAACCCTCAGAATTACTGATATATAATTACAGATAGCCCATTGTGTAGCTTTGTGTTCAGCAATAAACAAACATTTTAAGATTGTTAAGTCATGCTTGCAAACTGGAATCAATAGCTTTTGAGTAGATTTTCTGGTTTCATTATTTTTATGAATCCAAATAAACTAACACACCCATTTACTTTTTGGCTTACTATTCGTGGATTCGTTTATAAACGTTTTTACAGTTTTTTAGTACAAAACCGGAAGTCGCTCCTACGAGAGACAAAAAAACAAAGAAACTCATAGCCAGAAGGATGGCAGGCAGGCTTTACTCGGCACCTCAAACAATAGATCTCTTTTTTGAGGTCGAATTATTGAAATAAATTATATTCATAAAAGGTAACAAGCTATTTTATGATAGTGAGAGTTACATGAAAATAATGGAACGGCAGATTATGATCACAGTCCACCAGGAAATAATAACAAATAATATAAATGTAGTCAATATTATATATTCTAGATTGTTACTTGTGAAGTAAATTTCCAACTGTTTAAAAGACATTTTGAAGAAAGCTTGTCATTTTAGGATTTTTTAGCATACTGTTGGAAATTTCTGGGGTTTGTTGAACGCAACATGCCTGTAATTATGTGTGATATCATTCATTTGATACAAATATTTATATGATTTTTAAATTGTATAAAGTTGCATTGCTTGTGATGACATGCCATTAGATGTTGCTACTTTATAGATTAGCAATTGTTATTTTCCTGATAAAACCAGATTTCCACAGAGAAAAAAGATTTTACAGAATCCACCACTAACGTATTAGTTTCAAATGTTGATAGAACTTATATAAATTATAACTAGGTGAGGCACATTTTCTTTTTTTTTATACAGGCAGATAATAATTTTGACAGAATTGTTCAAATTTGTTTTTAAAAATAAACTATTCACTAATTTATCTATTTTGTAAGGAATTAGTCCTTCGTTTATTTTTACTGTTTGTATACGTTGTTTTGTAGTAAGGGGACACAAGGAATCTCTACTGCGTTAGCATAAAGACTCTATATATGTATATATACATTTAACAACACAACAGCTGAAAGTATTTCATAAAATGGCCCCTTCTTCATCAAGAGGTTTGCGTTCTTCATTTACGTTTGTTTACTTTAATATTTATGCCGACAACTCAGACTTTTTAACTTCAAAATTGTTGATTCTTTCTGAAAACGTGTAAAAAAAAAGGATTACACAGTGTAGTAATTTCTGCGGAAGTCACACACAGAGATAAAGCGCCCCCAAGGCACATTTTGTTCTCGAGTAAGAACGCTGCACAAACTAACCATTCTCGCGCACGAACGTCCTGCTGTTGATTTATCCGGCGCACGCGCCAGGCTAGTGTAACCCAAATCTATCGTCTGCACTGGTAATTCTGCGTTAGATAAGCACTTACAGTTAGAAGGTCTGCTGCGCAAAAGGCATCTTGCTTTGCAAAGAGAAGCACCAATTTTATATCTGGATTTTTTCATCATTATTACTGGAATTTGTGATCAACTAAATGCATAACTATAGAATTTCCAAAACAACCAAACAGTGCTTCGGTTTTGTGACAAGATATCGCTGTACCAAATGAACTTGAAGCTTCAACGACCTTGAGGTCATCCCTAGAGTCCAGCAAAGTATTTTTACAAGGTACGTTTTGTGTCAGACTTTAAAAAGGTTTTATATAGTTTAAAGGTCATTCTTTTAATTCTAAATGTAACTCACTGAGCTACAAGTATAATATATTTAATTCCGAATATTGAGTGGTGTGTGAGTATTTTTAAATAAGTTGCTCTGGTAGCAGTGATTATTATTGTACATTGTCGTTGTATTTAAATTCGATGATGAGGAACCCACTTTGAGACTAATAATGGTTGGAGACGACTTGAATGGGTAATGAAGAAAAACTTTAATATAAGTTTAAAACAACAGCAAATGTACAACGTTTCGACAAGGTTTTGTCATCATCAGGTACAAAATAATGAATATACAAGATGAATAAAAGTTAAATTGATTCATTACTTTAAGAAAACCAGTTTTTCAATTAACTAGCCTTATCCCAGGTAAGATATATACGAACATACGAACACACACACACACACACATATATATATATGTATGTGTTATATAAGTGGAAGCTTAAACATTCTAATAGAGAAGGCCAACTTACAACTGCGCTCGGATAATTTGTAATGTTTAAATTATGTAAAAACATGACATAGAAACATTGTCAATGACAGAAATAAATATTATTGTGGCATTCTGTGGTGGTATTGGCACTTTTAATTACTTGTAATATTTTTGGTTTCATATTTTAATATTGTCATGGAAATATGATTACTTGTAATTTTTTAAGCACGCAAAATTAAATTATTTGAACGAATGTACTCAACTATCTTTTAGAGGCTAAGTTTCAGACTTTTTCTTGGATTTTACGGGACCTTTCATGGATAATATTGACTTTTGCTGGAAACAACAGAAAAAGCGCCCTCTTTCATCCCCTTTGAGAAACGATACGAGTTAACATTCTGTTCCAATTCAAACTGGTACTCTCGAATAATTGAGAAAAAATAAATGTCGGCAAAGTAGTAATTAAAAATCATGAAAAAGTAGTTAAAGAGTTAAATGTTTATTTAACAGTTATTAAACAGCTTATTTATTTTATATATAAATAATTCTGTCAAAAATAGTTTTTGTAAACTAAAAGATTAAGAGCCTTCGGGTATAACATATTTTTTTAAACTCGTATAGCTGTTTCATTTACAATTTCTACTTTATCTTCAACTGATAAATATTACAAGTATTTTATTTTATTTTGCAATTATTTTTCGTT
>NW_013666535.1:332883-338421 GCF_000517525.1 Limulus polyphemus | reverse complement strand
ATCGAAAACATTCTTTGTTTAGTGTGTTAGTTTTTATCTGGTAATTATGCCACGAAGATAAAACTTTTTAGCTTGAAGGAAAATCTTGTTATTCGATTTTTGTTGTTGTTGTTGTTTAGGGGAATTTGAAGTTTCTTTGTACATACTTTGGGATAGTTAATTTTTTTTCATCTGTACTCTTATAAATTGAGTGTGAACACACAATACTAAGAGGATTGGATGTGATCAAAAATAAACTTATTAAAAAAATTACAAATTTAAGTTTAAAAATTTTATTATAAAATATAACAGTTTGTTTGTAATTAAGCACAAAACTACACAATGGGCTATTTGTGCTCTGCCTACCACGGATATCGAAACCCGAATTCTAGCGTTGTAAGTCCGCAGACATACCGCTGTGCCAATGGGGGACAAAACGTAACAGAAGAAACACTGTACACAGTATTTGACATGTCATGTATAAAATAGAGGGAAAATAAAGATGAGAAAAATAGTTTCTTATGAGTAACGGAAAATAAAATTGTTCCACTGCCACCAGTTTTAACTGTTGTCAAGTAGTAGTCAAACCCCTAAAAATGGGACCGATAATAATGTAAAGTAAAATAAAAAAAAACAACATAACATATCATAACCATACAACTTTGCTTTTATTTTTAGTCGCGGCATAGCGGCTCATATAACGGCTCTGTTTTTGTTGTTGTTTTAAGTACAAACGTTTTTGCTCATAGCTCCGTCATCTCTTCACCAACTCGAGATCTGATTACAGTTTTGGACTCAGGAGGTCAAACCTTTTCGATTGATATATTTGACCACGTCCAAGGTCACACATATTAATTTACTCTAATCCTTCCTGAAAGAATTTCAAGTTGAGGGTAGGTTTGTAGAGATCCCGATGAGTAATAAAATTGAAATGGGTATACGCACACCCTACATTTAGTATTGCTAGTTAATAAAGCTAAAAAAAAAGGAAAAAGATCGCATAGATTAATCTACTCTAATCCTGCTTAAAAGAATTTCAAGTGCCGCGGCTATTGAGGATTCCCTCTTGTTTCTGGAAGAAGTCGTGCCACTATTGATCGTTGAAGTGGTTTTTAAACGTTTCCTTCTCACAAGAAACATTAACATAAAATGTATACACAAGTAACACTACTAATCGTACTAAGACAAACACAAACAATGTATACACAAACAAACACTACTAATAGTACTATGATAAAACTCTCGGGATTTATACACAAACAATACTACTAATTGCACAAGGAATCTCAAAGTATATACAAATAACACTACTAATCGTACAAGGGCAAACACACACAATGTATACACAAATGGCACTACTAATCGTAGAAGGAAATTCAAAGTATTAGGTCGTCAAGAAATTAATGTTGCGTTTTGGAACACTTTCATTAACCACTCCCACAAAAAAACATACATCACGAACCGCCTGAACGTCACATTAATGTAGCTTATATAATGTGTAAAATGTAGTATACTTTAATCCCTTGTAGTGATGGAACACGACGAGACACACATTCGGCATGTAATGCTGTTTGGATACAAGAAGGGAAACAACGCCTCTGTAGTCACAAAGAATATCATATAAGCTTATGGAAATGTTTTGAACGTGCGTGAATGTAAACTATGGTTCAGCAAATTTCGTTCAGGTGACTTTAGCCTTAAAAACTGTGATGGAAGGGGCCGACATGTTGGAATTGATATTGATGCTCTGAAGACGCTTTTTGAGTCTAACATGGCTCAGTCCTAGACAAAAACCACTTCCGACCCCAAAACTTGGACTCCATCCGCAGAAAGTGATGCTTTGCATTTAATGGGACATCAAAGGAGTAATTCATTTCGAAGTCCTCAATCCACAGCAAACTGTCAATGCAGAGATTTATAGTCAGCAACTGGAACGTTTAAATCAAGCCCTTCATAAGAAACTCCCTTCACTCGTCAATCGGAAAGGTGCACGACCACATATGGAACGTTGGACGCAACACAAGATTATGGAATTGTGTTGGGAAGTTCTCCCCACCTACCATATTCTCCAGATATGACAGCATCAGATTACCATCTTTTTCGTTCGCTGCAACACTATTTTAACGGGAAAACTTATGCAAATGTGGAAAGTGTTAAAGAGGACATCGACATGTTTTCTTCTTCAAATCCAAGTGATTTCTTTAATCAAAGCATTAACAACCTGATTGTAAGATGGAAAAGCATCATCGATAAGAATGGAAACAATTTCATTTAATAAGTTTTAGTTTTGACATATAAGTTGTTTTGGATTTTTTTTTTTTTCATCTAAAAAAAGCGACATTATTTCTTGACGACATAATGTATACAAATAGCACTGGTAATCGTACAAGGGCAAACACACTCGATGTATACACAAATGGCTCGATTAATCACACAAGGATACACAAATAACACTACTAACCATAAACGTGCAGATACACAGCATATACACAAATGGCAGTACTAATAGTACAAGGATACACAAACAGCTTTTATGCTTGTATCTGTATGTCTTTAAGTTGGGTTGTGCAGTAGTTTACTTTAACTATCTGATTCTCATTCTGTGACACCCCCCCCCCCCGGTAGCTCGGCGGTAAGGTCGAGAGTTTATGACGCTTGAAATCAAAGTTCAATCCCTACGACTGACTCTGCTCAAATAGCTCATTGTACAGTTTTTATGCTAAAATAAAAATGTAACATTAGCGATTCGAAGTTGTTCATTTA
This sequence comes from Limulus polyphemus, assembly GCF_000517525.1. Taxonomy (NCBI): domain Eukaryota; kingdom Metazoa; phylum Arthropoda; class Merostomata; order Xiphosura; family Limulidae; genus Limulus; species Limulus polyphemus. The sequence continues at coordinate 335,679 of NW_013666535.1, read as the reverse complement.
TTTGTTGGTCTACATTTTTTATTGTTATACTTCTGATCCAACATGCAGAAGCTAATTTTAATGTGTACTCTGTATATTTATTTCATAACTCTTACTCTCTTGACTAGTTTCTTATCCAATATTCATAATTACAGTTCAATTTTTAGAAAAATCTACTATTATTGTATGTTCAAAGCAGCCTGCAGCGGTATTGCACTGTTAAAAATATCGTAATGAAGGAAAGATGATATAAACATTACAACTGAAAACAGGATGTTTAATTGATGTTGGGCCATCATTATCGTTACGAACGTGCTTTGGAAGCTACTTTTGCCATGTTAGTGACGTCACGGGATCACTGTAAAAAGAACAACAACAAAAAACACATTGCTAGCAGACGTGACACTCAGCTGATGAATTAATGTAACCTACCCTCTATAAGTTTTATATTTTCCGCCTGATTGAGTGAACTAGTATTTATGAGAGATTTATTTATTAGGTTTACGTTCCTGACAGTCAACAGTTCCTACTGTTAGTGATCAGGAAACAAGGCTTACTGCGGTGGAGAGAGAACGTGTGGTTGTTTCAAAACCAGACAGTTTTCTTTATTTCCAATATAGATTATTAGTTTGTGCTATCAAGGGAACATCTTATCATAGTCATATGGTGTGTAAGCACACAAAGTTTGTGATATTGTTTTATAAGATGCAAGTTCTAAAGGTATTTAAGTATGAACGTACACAAAAAAAACTTCCTCGTTTATTTCTATACAGGTGCGAGTATCAAATTACACAAAGAAAGTCGTCATAAAATACTTTGATATCAATATTATTCGTCTACTACTACACCTACTGTTTTAACGATATAATGTACTCCATGCTACTTTGGTCGGTTTAATATAGACAGATAGGCTTAACGTTACCTCAAACCTTCCTTTATTTTTTTAGGCTCAATTTCTAATGACTGCTGCATTACTGCGGTAGGATAATGGTTAATAACAATCTTTTCCTTTTGATAACGTGTCACGAGGGATGTGTATATAACCATTTCGCTGTGCGCCATGGTTATCACCAAACGTGTCGTCAGCAAAAAACTCAGCACTGTTGCCTTGAGAAAAGGTTATAAAGAGTTTGGCTTCCTTAAATAGACGAGTCTAGAGCCTACGTAAGCTTCCGTTAGCTTCAAGAGTCTGTAAGAGAAGAGGAATGCCAGTTGTACGGCGTTAAAATAACTCCAGATCACGAGCGTGTAGTAGAACCATATTTGATGCTTCAAAAACTATTGCTTCAGAAAGACACAAATCATAGTACTCACAGTGCCATTCTGATGGATGTAAAAACACCAGCTTTTCTTCAATTTCTTAATCAATTAAACATGATTTAGAATATTTACATTTTGCAGGTATTAGTCAATTAAACTCTGACGTCAGAAGGGAGAGTATTTTTAGCGTATTGTTTATTTTATACAGATTCGAATCATATATCAATAAAAAGAATATTTAGCGCATGAGCTTTTAAAATATAGTTTTCTTTTCAGTTAATCAGCATGATTTATGGCTACTTTTGCAGGACATTCTGCAACCATCTTAGTAAAGCAAACATATACCAATACACGTTCGTCGTACATGCATACATCTTTATGCATGTATGTGTACAAAGAGAGAAAGTAGCTTATTTCTTTAAAATATGAAGCGTGTCACGTATCACATAAGGCACTAAGACGTGCAAAAAGGGTTAAATACATAAGATATACTTAAAGTACCTCGCATTTAGAAGAAAACTACAGAAACAGGTTTTGATATGCTGCCATGATGATCACACAGGCTTGCGATGGTTTTATTGTCTTCAAATTGTTACATGTTCGTACGCTGAATCCGAAAATGTTATCAATTTGTCTCCATAACGTACAGATTTTTCACAAAACATCATAACGCAATACATAAAAGAAATACCACAACGTGTAATTTTGAGACAATAAGACGTATATTTCACAAAAAAAATCAGGATGAATGAGGATGCATATTCGTTTGACATCAATATTCTTCCCTTTCCTTCAGTTTGTTTGTATTTCTGTTAACAAACATAATAATAAAAAATGTTATTGTGATAAACCAAACAATAATTTGATCTAAGTATGAGTTTTTTTTTCTTCCCGATCCGATGTATAGCTACAAACGGTACTGCATCACTGATACGTTAATCAAATTGTAAGGACTGGCAGGTAATTTCAATACTTGTAGAATAACAGGCCGCATAACGTGGAAGCTTGTTGTACTACACAACAGAAGTGTTTTTTTTTAAAATACACATCTAGGCAATGTCAGAAAACCAAGATTTATTTTTATCACAAGTCATTATGAATACGTTCATCCCTTGTTTCTGTAGAAATCTGATAGTTTGTACTCGATCCTCGTGCGAGTAGGCGGAGGGGGGCAATAGCACCCCCTAAATTCCACCTATATATGTGTGTAAAATATATTTAAAAGGTATAAAAACAGTCTCAAATATCATCAAAATACACCTTTTTTTAGGGAAAATTAAGAAAAAATTCCAAGGGTATCTGTCCCTAGACCATCAGTATGGTTTCACCACCCATTTCTTTTTTCTCTTAACGTAATACTCCACTGATCACATTGAAATTGACAACTTAAACTTTTAAAAAAAAACAATCTAAATTAGATAAATACCAAGAAAATGATCTTTGTTTGTTTGTTTGTTTTGAATTTCGCGCAAAGCTACACGAGGGCTATCTGCGCTAGCCGTCCCTAATTTAGCAGTGTAAGACTAGAGGGAAGGCAGCTATTCATCACCACCCACC
>NW_013666535.1:328673-331920 GCF_000517525.1 Limulus polyphemus | reverse complement strand
GAACGTCGTCCAAAAACTGTCGTTTTTTTTGTTTCTCAGATCGTTTACTATCAATCAAACTGCAGCTCAATGGCTAGAAGATAATACCATCATCAACATCTGGAACTAATGACAAATGTTAAAACATCTATCACTCGTTACTGCTTCTTTCATTCTTTCTTCCTCGCTCTCTTTTTGTCCATCTAAAAACGGGTAGATCTAAAAGTTTTTGAGTTAGGAATAAAGAAAAACGTTTTTTGATCGAAGAGGAGCATCGCGTATTAAACCTGGATTCAACATTGAAGTGGCACGAATGTCAGGAAATAAGATAGTACACAAAATGGATCGACATAGATTTGAATTCTGATAACCGATACATAACCGTAAATAATGTTTTTCTTCCTCTTTAAGAACACAGTTACCCGAGAGGTATGCATACATTTAAGAAAGTAGTTATCAGTTGGCTCATCAATGGTACAATTTTATCACTATAAAAATATTTTTTTTATTGTTTAAAGCTTAGTTTAATAATATTTATTTTTTATATAAATTATAACTTGGATATAACTCTTGAGTGTTTGGTATTTTTGTGCCTATATATAGACGTACACATATGTTCTTAGCAAATTAATATTCGTACGCGGACTAAAGGTAAAAGGGCAACCTCCAAACCTATTAAAATCTTAAGTCAAGCTTGTCTGTTATACATCCATTTTAATACTTAATTACTTTTAACTGTTTAATTACAGTAGCTTTTCAAAAAGAAAATTGTCATCGGGCAAAGTCGTGAAAATACAGTTCTTTTATATTAATACATTCTTAAACATGACATTCATAATTAAAAACGTCAAAGACAAATTACTAAAAATGTTTTTTAACGGTCTAATTCCGTTAATATTAATAATATGTTGCGTAAAGTGATATATGTGTATATATGTATATATATATACATATATTCTAAACTAAAACTTTCTACAAAAAATTATCTTTTCCTAAATATACATTGAAATGATAAGCTAACGAGTCGACATGCTTAGTTTATACCAGCAACATTTTCATAGCTGCCATTTAAAAAGTTATTTTATTGTTACACCCAGGAACAACATTATCTTGACCTGCAGCTACTACTAGTCCCCATGTTCAACATCCGTGTTGTGGAGAGCATTCATAAAACTTGTTTCAGAAATGATGGGACGTTTCCTGTGTGTTCAGTTCAACTTCTAACTCGGTTCACTAGCAGCGTTTGCAGGATGAGTGGGATCGGTTATTTAGTTTCAAATGTTATTGATAACTTTCTCGTCTGGTCGATATATTTAGTCAATCACTTAGGAAACCTTAGTCCTTGCGGGTAAAGGGTTTAGGAGCATGTTGGTTGTATGAAAATGTCCTTTGAAACATTCTTGCTAGACCAAAACTATGTAATATCGTCTCCTATAGCCTGAATCGTTATTCAACGTTAACATTACACTGTGTTTTTTCAGATACCTCGAAGTGATATTTTTAAACCTTAGTATATTTTAGCACCAGCATGGAAAGTTACTTTACAAGACATCTAACATGGTTTTCTAAGTATCTGAAAATGTTTTACTCCTGGTATCAAAATGATAATCACAATATTTTCAATCAGTCATGGTGTTTTCCCTAATTCTGAAAGTCGACGACTATGATTCCCCCCTTGTTCTCTATCCCTCGCTGTTTACACCAACGTTCCTAATAAAAGGCTTGCCATCTCCAATCTATTTTTGATGTCATCGAGCCATGTATGTTCTGCTTGCCTTTTGCCAGCCTTCCCTTAGATCTAATTATGTGCTCCAAGTTGGACATTTTTATATGCCCAAGGTAGCACATTTTTCAGTGTCATACGTATATTCATCAGTTGTCTTTTTGTCTTTGCAAGTTCCAGTATTTTCTCTCTTGTTTATATATATGTAGCTTATCTTTATCATTCGTTTATAACAACACATTTAAAATGCTTCCAAGTGTCGTTCTGTTTCCGCAGACAGGTTACACGTTTCCACCCCGTAGGGTAGGACCGACTAACAGTTACTAATATATCCTTAACTTATAGTTTAACATCTCACCTGAACAATTCTTTGAGACTGAAGAATGTTGCTTTGGCCATTCTCATCCTTCGCGTTATCTCTTTTTCCACACTTGGTAAGACTACTGTTATTCGCCCCTAGAAAAGAAAACTCCTCTATTTGTAACAGCTCGTTATATTTTACTTTAATGCATATTCTAGAAGATTCTTCGGATAGTGAAGTTACTACTGTCTTAATTTTGTTGACACTTATTCTGAGTCCATAATCTTTCCCTTTATCAACAAGCCTGTCAAGTAACTGTGATATCTCTTCCTCAGATTCACCCATGAGTGGTGTATCATCAGCATACCTCTTATTATAGATTATATATCCTTTAACCTTAACCATCTTCTGTATCAGTAACTGCCTCTTTCATTAACCATTTTGAAAACAAGTTACATAATATTGATGACAACGCATAAGTGTCTTACACATAGGGCAGAAAGGACACGCCATCCCCACCTTTTCTAGTTAACGTATATTTACTAATTATAAACTATATTATATTGACTTAGCTTTATTTTTTGTCCCCACCAAAACTTACAAACAATGTTAGGAAGTCACATGACAGCGCTCATTCTGGTCGTGTGCCTATGTGAACCGTAAGCCAACTGCTTAGTTCTCCATCAATTCGAACTGCTGCTTCCTGACTCCAGGATAAGTTCTTCAGGATTCTGACAACTGGCTTGAGCTACCCCGATTTCCTAAAAGATCTCCGCTAACTTCTTGTAATTAACTCTGTCAAAAGCCTTTTAAAAGCCTATGAAGCATGCATAAAGATTTCTTTGTACTTCTATGGTACCATCACCTAACATCTGAAGGCCGGACATGCTCTCGCGTGCTCCAACTTTTTCTAAAGCCAGTATGGTCTTCTGAAAACTCATCCAGAACATTATTTTTAATACTTTTAATGATGACTTTTTAACAAAAACCAATATTTTAAACAATTCTAACACTGGCTCTCTCTATAAACTGAATCATAGCTTGCATTCAGATTTTTAATCCCCAAAATGTCCATTTCCTTCACAAAACACCTACTGGAATCACATTTATGTAACAAACTTTTCATTTTTAAAACTTTTAATAGTGTTCTGTACCTCCCTTTCCGCCCGGCATGGCCAGGTGGATAAGGCGTTCGACTCACAATCTGAGGGTCGCGGGTTCGAATCCGCATCCCACCAAACATA
>NW_013666535.1:323472-327781 GCF_000517525.1 Limulus polyphemus | reverse complement strand
CCCTGTCATATTTATACAATTCTTTCGCATATGCCGTCCAACCCTCTTTCCAGAATCGCTGGGCTGTTATTAATTAGTTTTGTCACTTCTTGGGCTGGTTCATCTTCCCTGTCATATTTATACAATTCTTTCGCATATGCCGTCCAACACTCTTTAATAAATGAATTTCAAAAATTATCTCGTCATCCATACTTTTGATGTCTCCACCAGAGGAAAGATTAGGTTTTCTATTTAACTATTTTATTCTTCCATGTATTTCACGCATGTTGTGTTGCCTCGCATTCCTCAGTTTCTGTACATTTCTTATTCAAATACTCGTCCCTTGCTTGCTTACAGAAATGCTTTAGATCATTATCTGTTTTTCGATATTTGTGCACTCTCTCTTAATAGTTCTCGTCTTTTGGCCATCATTTTTAGAATCTCTTTACTCAAACAAATTGTTTTTATGCCTTCTTCTCATCTCCAGAATCTTCTTTCCTGCTTCTTTTAACACCTCTTCGGACTTACTCCACTGGTCCTCATCATCCTTGTTTACAAATTCTTCTTTTATTGATATTTCAAATCGGCCTTTAGTCTTTACCACAAAGTCCTTGGCTATATTGTTTTTTCTAAATTCCATTTCGCTCTTTGCGAGACCTCTTTATTCAGCTTCTCCGGTTATAGTATCATGTTTTCTATTAGTGGGTTGTGATCAGAGCCACAGTCTGCTCCTGGATAGGTTATAACTATTGTAATAGAAATTATCAAACGTTCTTTAGGTAATACGTAGTCTATCTGATTTCTCAATATTTCTCCATCCCGTGGTAACCTCCTAGTATACAAGTGCCGAGGATGATTCACCCATCACCCTCACATATTCTTCTGACTTCCATGTCTGCATAGCTTTCTTATTTCAGACCCTCACCCCCACAGAATATTTTATTATACGACTAATAAAAAAAATATCTGTGATATTGTGTTACAAATACACGATACGATCGATAATAATGTCACTGCAAAACAGTGTCATATATAGAAGAGTCGTTCCGTCTTGTTCTTGTTGAAATACTATTTTCGCTATAAAACTGTTTTGCCAAATGATTAGTTTAATGTTTACGACTTTTTGTTGGGAATAGCTTCTCAAAATGTTTTCCTTAACGTATACTTACTTTACCATCACTGGGTGGAGGTAATGTACCTGAGATGTTTCGTCAAATATTTGTATCAGAAATTATAAGCACATCAGATATGCGAGTTTTTAAATCTAAAATGTTAATCGTAATAATTTCGAACGCATAAAACTAATAAAAGACTTTTGATCACTTTTCGTCATATAAAAATCGGATCTAGCTATTCCTTTACTCTGCTTCGATAAATCAATTAAATAGACTGTGAACAGCTTTGAAATCCGTAGGCCCGGCATGGCCAGGTGGTTAGGGTACTCGACTCGCAATCTGCTCGCCCTTTCAACCGTGGGGGCGTTATAATGTGACGGTCAATCCCACTATTCGTTGGTAAAAGAGTAGCCCAAGAGTTGGCGGTGGGTAGTGATGATTAGCTGCCTTCCCACTATTAGGGACGGCTAGCGCAGATAGCCCTCGTGTAGCTTTGCGCGAAATTCATAATAAACTAAACCAAAATTTAAATCCGTTACCAAACAGATATACTCACTTTGATTGGTTGTTTAGGCAGAGTATTCATAATGAATCTAAATTTCAAAGAGACAGCAACTGCCTTTTTGTAGAAACCTACAAGTGTTTCGAAAGTCTTCCGCCTTTCGTCTTCTGCATTTGTAGGTTTTTACAACAGACAGTTGCTGTCCATTTGAAACTTTGCTTCAGATATACTCACTGTTTTCCCGACAAATTGGGTTACGTTAAGAGTTGTAATATAGGCCGACAGGGTCAGGTCTATATTTTAACAGAATTCAGGTGCTAGCCTCAGGGTCTAGGCTACAAACCTGTCATGACGTCACAGGCAAGGTTAGTCATTTCTACTCTGCTGAATCTACTTAGTTACCACATTTTTTAGACCGTTTATGTTTTGGATGTGGTGTAATCTCCCTATTTTACCATGAAACAATAATAATTATTGTAAAGAGTTATGAACAAATGAACTAATAGAGCACAAAACTAAGACTTTTGAGATACAAGCCTGAAGATTTTAAAATACTACCCTACATGAGCTCAAAAGTAGGTTAATAAAATTCCTAAAAAAACTTCTCATGCCTACTTACTTAAGAAGAAAAACCTAAAAAAATTGTTCATTAACTTTAATAAAAAGTTATACTAGAGAAAATGTGATTGACAAAATGAAGTGTTAGCGCTTTCTAAAGACATTGTATTATAAACCTATTGTAGTATATTATATATATATCAACTTTTTAACCTTAATTATCTTCATACTGATCTCTTTTCTTATTATCAATAGTTCTTTTGTTCGGTACAAGCCATAAGATGTCTCGTTTTTCTAGTTAGCTCAATGAGAGTAAAACGAACTCAACCGTGTCCGTCTGTTGTTTGGGTATTACTAATCACGATAACTTGAATTGCCTTACAGTATGTATTGCGTGTTGGAAGACTCATAATATAAGGTCACTTCTCAAACTCAGAAAAAAAGTGTTTAATTCTCAAAGCCATCATATCATAATCGTATTTTGATGTTTATTCATGGAAGCGGATAGACGTGTTTTGAGCGTTAAAAATCAGACACAATAAAAATAAAAATCACCATAAAGATATCCAAAGCGAAAGATAAACTTGAAAATCGGATGGTTGTCGATTTTTTTATTGTTTCTTATTGAAGCACCAGAGTTTGCTCACTCACCACGACCTAACACGTGTGTAACTTGTCCAATTCAGAGTGAAGGTATCAGTGTTACGACGACAGCTGCATAATTCTATAACCCCAATTAACCTAAAGGATTTGTTGTTCACTGAATAATGAAACCTCTGTTACATGTAAGTCAAAACTCGCGGGCTTGTGAGCACACCAGTGCATTTGAAAGTCAAAAGTTTGGTGCTGTGAATGTTGACATCTGAAACAACTTTAGAAGGTTTTCACCAGATCATTCAAAGCGGTTGTCATGTAAAACACGTAACCTGTTGTATTCATGGATCACTCGGAGTGAAATTTTAGATAAATCACAAAACAAGAAACCCAATAACCCAACGCATACTCTTGAACTTCTTTAGTTATATAAATTCAGCAGTAATACAAATAGCTCCTTCCACCAAGAGCTCATCCAAAGAGTAACGGATCAAGGGGTGGGGAAATATTTTGCTAATTTTATTTAAAAAACATAATTAAAAGCCTATAGTTATTTGAATTAACGCAGTGGCCACCCAACATAACTTTATATAGAAGTTAAAACAAATGGGAGGGGGGGGGTGCTAGAAATATAGAAAAATTGACATTAGTCACAATGGAGCACAAATACTGCATTTTTCTGAGTTTTAAATGAAGAATTCAGCAAGTAACTTTTATGAAATATTGTACGATTAGCGATATTGTGCCTAGGAATGTTTTATGAAAAGTTATGTTACACATGTCAAAAAAAAAGGTTAATGCCTACTGTCATTCCTCCCATCTTCTCAGATTGTAAAGCTCGTGTAATTGAGTGATATGCTATGGAGATATAAACGTCTATATTAATGGCAACTGCGGAAGAGTTGCCTTTCTACTTCATTCGATTAAGTTTCAATGACCGTGGGAATAATATGTCATTCAGACAAACTTGCTGAAATCGGATTAACTTGAATATTTCGCCAGTAGGTGGATCATAACATGATTTTACTCGCAGTTTTGTTACTGAAAAGAATTTCTTGATTGGGAATGTATTCGTACCAATGTTAATAAGCAAGTCCTATAGTTACACCTCTTTCGGTATAGTATGGTAGTTTGGCAGAAGTCGCAAACAAAACAAAATTCAAATTTAATAACTCCAGTAGGGGCGCTCAGTTTACGTGTTATAATATCTTATCAACACAGTTTACCCCATGTTGTCTGTCGCTGCTGTTCAAAGACAAATGTATTTGAACATTATCTTAAGTTATGCAAAATATTTATGACTTTAATTAGTTTCGTGAATAAACCAGTGCCATTGTGGTCTGTAGGCTAATTCTGAATTTGAAACGGAGCGTAACAAATCAACCTGTTTCTCTAATGTTATATACTAACACATCTTAAAATTGAACGAAAAATCTACATCTACAATTAATATGTATATGTTTTTATATGCACTGCACTATTATAATCGTATTGTTACGTCTCCGTTCGTTAGTTGATTTTCCGTAACTTCGTTCCCACGAAACTTTAGCGACACAAGTCC
>NW_013666535.1:320940-323462 GCF_000517525.1 Limulus polyphemus | reverse complement strand
GACCACCCCCAATCTAGCAAATGCTAGGGCACTCCCGAAGGAACAGGATATTTCTAGAAAACGGGTGGCGTGATACTAGTCACGTGACCTCGCTGACGCAACAGTTTTCAATCAACAATGGACATGAGGAAAACAACTGAGTCATCTGTCCATATCGAATTAATCACTATCAGTACGTTAAAAACGTGTTTAAAAAACGTTCTTGATAATCGTTCGCTGTGAATAAAAATGGAAAGAAATTAAATACAAGTTTTATTTAAAAGCAAAGAAAAAACGTTTTCCAAGATTTGTATTCAGTACAATAGTAGACTGACGTTCACTATTTCCAGGAATCACTCCTCAAGTGTTAGATAACACATTTTTAAGAATTTCAAAAGCAAACGTCGTTAAACCTTTCTCTTTTTTCTTTTTATAAGTCGTCTAACGTTTTTGTTTTTGGCACTAGGGGAGTTTCCGATAGGTAAAGTCAGTTTAAATCATACAACTGTTTTTCTCTTTTAGCCGCGGCATAGTGGCTCATAGAATGGCTCCGATTTTTTTTTTCGAGTACATACTTTTAGCTCACAGCTCCGTCATCTCATGGCCGATTTGAGATCTAATTACAGTTTTGGTCTCAGGAGGTCAAACCCTTTCGACTGATGTATTTGACCACGCCCATGGTCTCATAGATTAATTTATTCCAATTCTGCCTAAAGGAATTTCAATTTGAGGGTAGGCTGGTAGAGACCCCGATGAGTAATAAAATAGAATCGGTAAACGCGCGCTCCACGCTTGTTATTGCTAGCGCAGAAAATATAGCTAATAAAAATGGAGAAAAGTTATCATAGATTAATATACTCTAATCCTGCATAAAGAATTTCAAGTGCTGCGGCTATTGTGGATTCCCTTTTGTTTTGTTTGTTTTTTACATTTAGTTTCTCACTATAATCATTGCGCAAAACTGCTGCTGCGCTTTTATTCAAAATAAGATTTTATTATAAAATATAAGTAATATTTTAGTAAAGCAATAATTGTTACGCAAATCATTTCTTTACGGTAAGTTTGTAAAATCAGTTATCCAATTATTGTTTCCGTAAAATTGTTGGTGGCGAGCAAATAGTAGATTAATGGTTAGCTCTTCCGGACTGTAAATAAGAGGATGGATGGATCGTCAGAAACTGTATACCAGTATAAATTTGACAAAAAGAAAAACGAGAAACTTTGATTTAATGCAAAGACCATTTTCAACGAATTTTATATATAGATGTAAAAGAGCTGGATTAATGGAAGATAAAATCTCACACAATATATTTCCCTTTATTATTTTTATAATATTATATGTTTTCTAAATTTTGCGTTTTCTGAGTTCTATTCAAAACTCAAGGGAAATAATAGTGTAAATCAGGCTTCTAAACATTCCTAGCTCAAATCTCCTTATGCCATTATGCTAAATCACGCTTTTATAGCTCAAAGCACCCCACGCCATTATGCTAAATTAGGCTTCTAAACTTTCCTAGCTCATGCAGCCCATGCCATTATGCTAAATCAGGCTTCTAAACTTTCCTAGCTCAAATCTCCTTATGCCATTATGCTGAATCAGGCTTATAAACTTTCCTAGCTCAAATCTCCTAATGTCATTATGCTAAATCAGGCTTTTAAACTTTCCTGCTTCAAAGCACCCCGTGCCATTATGCAAAATCAGGCTTCTAAACTTTCCTAGCTCAAAGCACTCCATGCCATTATGCTAAATCAAGCTTCTAAACCTTTCTAGCTCAAATCTCCTTATGCCATTATGCTGAATCAGGCTTCTAAACTTTCCTAGCTCAAAGCAACCCATGCCATTTTGCTAAATCAGGCTTCTAAACTTTCCTAGCTCAAAGCACCCCATGCCATTATGCTAAATCAGGCTTCTAAACTTCCCTATCTCAAAGCACCCATGCCATTTTGCTAAATCAGGCTTCTAAACTTTCCTAGCTCAAAGCACCCCATGCCATTATGCTAAATCAGGCTTCTAAACTTTCCTAGCTAAAAGCACCCCATGCCATTATGCTAAATCACGCTTCTAAACTTCCCTAGCTCAAAGCACCCCATGCCATTATGCTAAATCAGGCTTCTAAACTTTCCTAGCTTAAAGCACCCCATGCCATTATGCTAAGTCAAGCTTCTAAACTTTCCTAGCTCAAATCTTCTAATGCCATTATGCTAAATCAGGCTTCTAAGCTTTCTAGCTTAAAGCACCCCATGCCACTATGCTAAATAAGGCTTCTAAACTTTCCTAGCTCAAATCTCCTTATGCCATTATGCTGAATCAGGCTTATAAACTTTCCTAGCTCAAATCTCCTAATGTCATTATGCTAAATCAGGCTTTTAAACTTTCCTAGCTCAAATCTCCTTATGCCATTATGCTAAATCAGGCTTTAAACTTTTCTAGGGCAAAGCACCCCATGCCATTATGCTAAATCAGGCTTCTAAACTTTCCTAGCTCAAAGCACCCCATGCCATTATGCTAAATCAGGCTTCTAAACTTTCCTAGCTCAAAGAAC
>NW_013666535.1:319263-320081 GCF_000517525.1 Limulus polyphemus | reverse complement strand
CTTTCCTAGCTAAAACACCCATGTCATTATGCTAAATCAGGCTTCTAAACTTCCCTAGCTCAAAGCACCCCATGCCATTATGCTAAATCAGGCTTCTAAACTTTCCTAGCTCAAAGAACCCCATGCCATTATGCTACATCAGGCTTCTAAACTTTCCTAGCTAAAACACCCATGTCATTATGCTAAATCAGGCTTCTAAACTTCCCTAGCTCAAAGCACCCCATGCCATTATGCTAAATCAGGCTTCTAAAGTTTCCTAGCTCAAATCTCTTTATGCCATTATGCTGGATCGGGCTTCTAACCTTTCCTAGCTCAAATCTCCTAATGTCATTATGCTAAATCAGGCTTTTAAACTTTCCTACCTCAAAGCACCCCATGCTATTATGCTAAATCAGGCTTCTATACTTTCTTAGCTCAAAGCACCCTATGGCATTATGCTAAATCAGGCTTCTAAGCTTCCTAGTCTAAGGCACCCCATGCCACTATGTTAAATAAGGCTTCTAAACTTTCCTAGCTAAAAGCACCCCATGCCATTATGCTAAATCAGGCTTCTAAACTTCCCTATCTCAAAGCACCCATGCCATTTTGCTAAATCAGGCTTCTAAACTTTCCTAGCTCATATCTCCTTATGCCATTATGCTGAATCAGGCTCTAAACTTTCCTAGCTCAAAGCACCCCATGCTATTATGCTAAATCAGGCTTCTTAACTTTCCTAGCTCAAAGCACCCATGCCGTTATGCTAAATCAGGCTTTTAAACTTTCCTAGCTCAAAGCACTCCATGCCATTATGATAAATCAGGCTTTTAAACTTTCCTAGC
>NW_013666535.1:315355-318759 GCF_000517525.1 Limulus polyphemus | reverse complement strand
CATGCCATTATGCTAAATCAGGCTTCTATACTTTCCTAGCTCAAAGCACTCAATGTCATTATGCTAAATCAGGCTTCTTAACTTTCCTAGCTCAAAGCACCCCATGCCATTATGCTAAATCAGGCTTCTATACTTTCCTAGCTCAAAGCACTCAATGTCAGTATGCTGAATCAGGCTCTAAACTTTCCTAGCTCAAAACACCCCATGCTATTATGCTAAATCAGGCTTCTTAACTTTCCTAGCTCAAAGCACCCCATGCTATTATGCTAAATCAGGCTTCTTAACTTTCCTAGCTCAAAGCACCCATGCCGTTATGCTAAATCAGGCTTTTAAACTTTCCTAGCTCAAAGCACTCCATGCCATTATGATAAATCAGGCTTTTAAACTTTCCTATCTCAAAGCACCCCATGTCATTATGCTAACTCAGGCTTCTAAAGTTTCCTAGCTCAAAGCTCCCCATGCCATTATGCTAAATCAGGCTTCTAAATTTTCCTAGCTCAAAGCTCCCCATGTCATTATGCTAAATCAGGCTTCTAAAGTTTCCTAGCTTAAAGTACCCCATGTCATTATGCTAACTCAGGCTTCTAAAGTTTCCTAGCTCAAAGCTCCCTATGTCATTATGCATCCTAATTGAAGACTCCTACACATCGGATGTATGGAAATCGAGTAATTTGCTTTCATATTATTGTTGTTATGATAGTACATGCTGTTAGACTGGACATTTTTCAGATGTCACAGTAATTTTATGAGGAAACATTTTCTATAAGCAGCGGTCCCTTGAAACCCTATCACATCCTCTCAGGGATCTCCAACTCCCCCATTCTGGGAACTCCTGATATACAGATTATCCAATCTCGAAAAGCAGAGGATTGTGTTCCTAGTGGTGACCTAGTGATAAATGGTTCTACGTGATTAGATTATATGTTGTGTACTTGTATTGCTTGTTTGTTTGAAGTTCAGCACAAAGCTACAAAATGGGCTATCTGTGCTCTGCCCACCACGGATATCGAAACCCGGTTTCTAGCGTTGTAATTCCACAGACATACCGCTGTGCTACTGGAGGGCATGTATTTGTATAAACGGAAGTTTTGATTATGTATAATCTTCAGTACCCTTCTAATTTTGTTGTTCTTCAGACCTAGCTAACGTTTACTGAGAACATCAGTGTATGATGCCTTACGAAATATAATATATTTCAACATTATTTTCTAGCGCGCCGTTCTGTGAATCTGAGGAAGTCCATGGTTCACTTATCGTAGTCACAGAAACGCGCTCCATACTTTGAGAATGACAGTCAAATTCCTCTATTGAATTAGAGTAGCTCAAGAGTTGGTGGCAGGTGCTGCTGACTAACTGCCTTCTCTTTAGACTTTAGTTTAAAATTAGAGATGTCTGGCGCAGATATTTCCTTGTGGCTTTGCGCGAAAATATGAAATAAACAAATCTACATGCTTCGATCTGATATCCATTCTTTTTATAGTAGCAAATATCCAAATACACCGAAAAGTATATCTTCTACTACATTTATGAAGATAAATAATGTGTATTACATGATCTGTTTTGAGTATGTTATAAAACTCTTCTATTCAAGACGGTACAGGTTGAATGTTTTAAAAACGCAACGAGTTAAGAAGGATGTGTTCTCAACAGACACATCACGTTTCTAAGGGTTCTTTATAAAGGGTATGCTAAGAAGCCAATAAAGATTCAGAAGTGTTTTACTTAATGTTAGGTAATAAGGATTAGATCCCTAATATGAATACTTGAAAAAAAAAGCGTGTCTTAATTATTTATTCCCGGGCTTAAAGATAGAAATAGAAAGAATGTTTTTATGCAAAGTTAAGAGTAGTAAAACCATTTTTAGGTAAAATTTAATCTACGAATGTTTCTGAGAAAGGTGTTTAATAATTCATATGTAAATAATTTACGAATGTCGGTTGTATACAACGAATAATGATCTAGTATAAAATTGGTAAAATATATCTATATATTAGCCAAGTCTTGGTTGAAATTAAGTGTATTAATTCATTTTGTCCCCCTGGTGGGACAGCGGTAAATTTATGGAATTACAACGCTAAAATCCGGAGTTCAATTGCCCGTGGTGGACACAGAAGACGGCCCAATGTGGCTTTGCTCTAAAACAAACAAGATAATTCATGTTAAGTGTCATCAGGTTTTCTAAATAATTGGATAAATATGTATTGTAGTTATGTATATTTTGTTGTGAATATTCGCCTCAAGCTACACAAGGGCATCTGGCTCTAGCCGGGCCTAATTTTAAACTGATAGACTCGAGTGAAGGCAGCTAGGCTGCAGCACACACTGTCAGTTGTTGGACTACCTTAATCGAATAATTTGGTTTGAAAGTCGCTCTGTTAACGTACTCATGGCCCCAGAGCGCGGAGAGCGATTTTGCGGTAAAGGGACGCGAACTTTGGACCCTTAGATTCGCAGTTTAGCTCGCTAACCACTAGGCCATGCCTGACCACATTTTATTGACTTTGAATCTGTCCTCTTCTTGAGACTAAATTGCAGAGTAAAAGTAACTTTACAACAAAAGTCTTTATACCAAAACATTCAGAAGAAAAGTTATCTGCATGATGAAATATAGAATTCAAAATGGTCAACCGGAAAATTGCCTCCACAATCATGTACTGAAACAGAACATTAACAGGTTATATTTAAGCTGGTATACTGAAATCAAAACAATAGAAATAAAAGTTACTTACATGATGACCTATCAAAACCAGAACAGCAAAACAAATTACCAACGTGCTAGTATACTGAAATAAAAAACATGAGACTGAGAAATGGCCTACACTGCAACTCAACCAATAAAACAAAAGTGGCATTCTTACCAACGTAATGAAGCAAAAAATATTCAACCAAAAAAATCATTTGCAAGATGATTTACTACAACAGAAATAATGAAACAGATATATACTTGCGGCAATACTGAAACCAAAACATTCAACTGAAAATGACCTGCGTGACATGTCGAAACCGACGCAACAGAGATTATCTGCATAATAACCGACTGACACCAAAGCTTTTCTAGTGTTCTCCAAGATGCCATACTGAAATAAATGATATACAAGATGTCATTTATGCTGACGTAATAAAACCAAGACAATCAAGTGAGAAGTATTTGTGTTCTTACCTACCGAATGAAACCAATAACAAAATAACCTGTTTCATGACATTTATGCTGGCGTAATAAAACCAAGACAATCAAGTGAGAAGTATTTGTGTTCTTACATACCGAATGAAACCAATAACAAAATAACCTGTTTCATGACATTTATGCTGGCGTAATAAAACCAAGACATTCAAGTGAGAAGTATTTGTGTTCTTACATACCGAATGAAACCAATAACAAAATAACCTGTTTCATGACATTTATG
>NW_013666535.1:301168-314617 GCF_000517525.1 Limulus polyphemus | reverse complement strand
AATTTAAAAATTACTATTGAACTGAGTGAGAACAATGAAGAAGTACTATTTTACAAAGTGTTTTAATGTTTATAAAAAGAACAAAACTTTCCAGGATCTAGGTGCAATGCACGGAGTGATTTGTTTACTTAAGTGTAATCATAGTAAAGAATATTCTGATAACACATCTATTCATTCCATAATCGTATTGTTCCTCGGAAGAAAAAAGTTAACAAACAGGAAACGACGCAATTATTTCTTTCCTTTCTCCCACTTTTATTTCAGTTTGGATTTTGCAATTGTTTTGTCCAGCTGGAATGCACATACTTAATTTACGAACAAGAAGATTCTCAGACTCCAGCAGCATTGTATGATAATAGTTCATATGACGTCACAGCACGTGCTCGCAAGTTTGATTTATGAGGGAGAATACTGAAGAGGTTTTTAACTAATCCACCCCCGTCGCTCGAACAAGATATCTCAGGCTTGGCCTGTTTACTTTCAGGCTTGCCCCCCCCCTCTTCCCTCGTAGTCTCTCTCTGTAGTGTGGGGTTTAAAACAGAGAGAGGCTAAGTTAGGCTTTCTTTTCACACGAGGATCAACATCAACAAAAATAGGTATTTCCCGTATGTACAAGTTTACCCCATGGACAGGATGTTAAATGATGGAGTTCAAAATACGTAGTTGTGTAACCGTTTGAAGTCTTCACTCACTGAGAGCAGTGAAAAGTCTACCTTCCTCACACTCTTCTCAGAACATCTTAGACTTCTCACCAGTGACGTTGAGTACGTTTAAACTACAAACTGTGTTAGAAGCTTGAGACCAAAATAAAATTACGTGATGATACCACTTGAATGACAAACTTGAAACTTTTTATTAATGATTTCTTCTTGCGTAGTTTCACTCTCTTCTGAGTACGAACTAAATATCTACCATCAGCCAGGTCTCTGTAAGATGTTGGACGAGCTTCCAACAATGCAAGCAATAGTAAACACATCTAAAACATCAATCAGCTGAGCGATTTTCTGAATAATATATTATAATATATATTATTTCATCCCCATTGTCTTTCACGCGGATTTGGCATAGTCTGCTGGTTAGGGCACTCGACTCGCAATGTGCTGGTCACGGGTTTGAATCCCCGTCACCGAACATGCTCGCTATTTCAGCCGTGGGGGCGTTATGATATGACGGTCAATACCACTTTTCGTTGGTAAAAGAGTAACCCAGGAGTTGGCGGTGGGTGGTGTTGATTAGCTGCCATCCTCTTAATCTATCACTCGTAAGTCAGGGATGGCTAGCGCAGATAGCTCTCGGGTATATTTGCACGAATTTCAATAAATAAAGAAAAACAAAAAAGAAAAGCTTTCACAAGTTTCGTCCCTAAATAAATCTTATCTCAACGAGGAAGATCACTCAACTTTGCTGAGTTAAGAGTGTGTATTTCGGACTTGAATTTTTTAACTTGTCCGAACCTCGTGGTGCAATACTGGGATTACAGCCGAAAATATCGCTGATGGAGAGGATAATATACTCATGATTCAATGCATTTTAATAATTATAAGTTTTAGTTCTCAACTGTCCTTATTTTTAACGTTACATAGTTTCTAGTTATTCTATAGTATATTCATTAATTTATGAGTTAACATTTAAACTATTGTACGTTTGATATGTATAATAATATTACTTTTGAAAATATTTGTTTGTTTGTTTGTTTTAGAGCAAAGCCACATTGGGCTATCTGCTGTGTCCACTGCAGGGAATCAAATCCCGGATATTAGCGTTGTAAGTTCGCAAACTTTCCACTGTCCCTCAAAGGGACTTTGTAAAGGAAGTTCTCAATAAAATGTAAATAATAATCCATGCATTACTATTTGTTCTTATATCAGAAAGAAAACTATTCATATACGTTAGACTCCCGTATATTATATAACAAGATGTATAAAACTTTAAACATGAATACACTGAAGAATTATTTTAACCTAACCGAATTACTACTTCGGGGGAAAATGCCTTCTAGTGAAGAATAAATCATGTTTTGTTTTGTCCATTTATATATAATATACTGAACCGCGAAACTTAAAGATCATAAAATCTATGATAATAACTATAACACCAGTATTGTTCTGGAAGTTTATTCTTAGAAAATAAAGTATTAAAATACCTGATTTTATCACATTAGCAGGTTCCTAATACCACGTTTCGACTGTGGGCAAACATACTTCAAAAATAAAATCAGACTATGGACGACAAACTTTAGAAACAAAATCATCCTGTGGAAAATATACAATAGATATAAAATCATCCTGTGGACAAATATACAACAGGCACAAAATCATCCTGTGGACATGCATACAACAGACACAAAATGATACTGTGGTCATACATACAATAGATACACAACCAGCCTGTGGATATACATAAAACAGGCACAAAATCAGCCTGTTGACAGATATACAACAGACACAAAATCAAATAGTGGACAGCATATATACAATAGACATAAAATCATCCTGTGGACAAATATACAACAGGCACAAAATCATCCTGTGGACAGATATATACAATAGGCACAAAATCAATCTGTGGACAGACATACAACAGACACAAAATCAGACTGTAGACAGTCATACTTCAGAAACAGAATCAGAACTGTGGATAAAAATACTTCAAGAACACAATCAGAACTGTGGATAAACATACTTCAAGAACACAATCAGAATGTGAACAAACGACTTCTGGACAAAATCAGACTCGACAAGCGTACTTCAGAAACCAAAATTATACGCTGGACATCTCATTCCTAGATAATTGAAAATCACGCAATTGTCTTTGAAATGAGAGGAGAAAAATTCCCCATTCATGAAAAAAGAGGAGGACAGGTCTCTTTGTCTCCTAGGTAAATTGCTCCTTTTTACGCTAAATTTTTATTCAAAATGCGATATAGATAATCACGTGATGTCTGTTTTCCAAAACACATTTTTTTTTTTTGGCTTCTGCACACATCAAATCCAATGATAGTGGTCAATGTGACACAACTGTATACCTGTAAGACCATGTGCTTAATTTACAGAACATTTGAAGTCGTGATGAGCATTTAGCTCTCTTCTCATGTTTTCAGTTTCGTTGTACGTACAACTGTGATCTTATCTTGTCGTAAGGCTTCCCCTTCTGTCACTGATCCCCAGTTTTTGAACACAGGTGGTATTGTTTAACACAGATAGGTAAGTATGAAGACACAAGGGAGCAGTGCTGATTACTTATCTTATAGAGTTCGTTAATTGTAATTAATGGAATAGATTTGATGTGAAAAACTACCATCGTGACAGAGTAATTAACCGTTTATCGTTTTCTACAGAAGAAGTTGTTTGGATATAAATGAGAGTTTTTATTTTTTATATATATCCATTATACGGTAATCCGTCAAGGTTAGATTGCTTGAATATGCTTTTATGCTTTACATTTCGAATATTTATATAACGAGTATATGTAAAGATTGTATTTTAATACATATTTCAAATTCATATTTAATTGACTAATGACGATAAATAAACACAATAACAGAGTAATATATATAAGTATTGTTTCTTAACGCTGGTTTAATGTTAATATAATAAATAACTAACGTTGTAATGTCGAAACGTATAGTCAACTTCTTTGGAGGCCATAGACTGGCCTTAATTTAAAATGTTTTCACATGTGTATCCGTTTTAATGTTACGTGTTATTTGTTATTTTAACATAATATGTATTGAATTACTGCATTGATAAGTAACGTTTTTTACCTTGTTATTTTCGTATGAACATTATATCAACCTATGTTCAATATAACATACTTTTGTTGAATAAAGCGAGGGGCGTTTTTCCTATAATCATTGTCCTTCAGCTTCGTTGTTCATAGAAAAGGTTTCTGACAGTTAACCAAAATAGTTATCAAAAGCTTTCTTTCTGTTCCTGTCTGCGGATCACGTGTGGCTTGGATGTTAGCATGCCGGACTGTGACTCTGAAGACCTACCTTTCGCGTCCTGTTGCCGCAAAATCGCGCTCCGCACTTTCGGGCCGTAAGTGCGTTTTAATAGTGATAGTAAAATCCCACTTTTCGATTATAGTAGCCCAAGAGTTGATGGTAGGTGCTGTTGACTAGCTGCCTTCACTCTAATCTATCAGTTCAAACGTAGAGACGGTTAGCGCAGATAGCCTTTATGTAAATATGCGTGAATGTACGCAACAAACAAACTTTCTAGAAATATTCAAATTTTCTAGTTGTAAGGTGCAACTATTTCACCTTTTGTGTCATGAAAATATTCAAAGGCTTTAGAAAGAAATGTCCAAATTATTTGTTGACATTTCTTCATCAGTTTCTTTTCTTTGGTATACAGACACCTTAAGTTGGCGAGTCAAACAGCTATGTTATTTTGATTGTGTTTACGAGTTAATTCTGCTTGTTTTCTGTCATACGTGTGGGTTTGTATAATGATTTAAATGACTATTACAAGTATATGTAATGTTAGTCATAAGTCAAAGAAAAAGGTAGAATTCATGGGCTTTCTTTAGGGTATAAAAAAAAAGCTTTTGGCCTAAGATATCATCAGGATTTTATACCTGTATACAATATTCTATGGCTTCAAGTAACGCTTACAAATGCATAATACACTAATAATTACTCTTAGATCCATGCAAATTATTTTTAGGGATAACTGTTTTAAATTACGTGTTAAGACAGTGGCGTAATAAATAAATTTCTATTCAGTAATATGAAGCCCCTCTGTGGCTCAGATGTATGTCTGAAAGGCCTTTAGAAGTAGGTATACATTAGTTTTGTCATGTCATTTCAATAACAAACAGTATAAAAATAAAGTGCCTTCAAATCTGAGAACCCACAGTCCACGTTTCTATATTCACTTTTATATTTGTATTAAGTAATATGAAGCCCCTCTGTGTCTCAGAGGTATGTCTGAAAGGCCTTTAGAAGTAGGTATACATTAGTTTTGTCATGTCATTTCAATAACAAACAGTATAAAAATAAAGTGCCTTCAAATCTGAGAACCCACAGTCCACGTTTCTATATTAACTTAACCACATGTCCTCCTCCAGTGGATCAGTGGTAATTTTCTGGACTTTAAAGTGAAGGCTAAAATCCGGGGCTCAAATTCCCCCCCCCCTATCGAAATTTCCACACAAAATACGGTAGTGGCCGCACATGTTGCGCAATACAAGATCTGATTCCTCAGCTCTATACAGCAATTTTCTCCCAGGTTTTCGCGAGTTCTGTTAATAGAGATGGTCGAGTCACCGTTATTTTTACTTTGATGATTTCTTCTCGGATCATAGACAAATATTACCGAGTCGATTGCAGGAGCTAGGTTGATTTGTGGAGGTTGAGATAGGAGTAGTAGTAACAACGGTAGTTGTAGCAGAGCAGCATGAGGAGCAGTAGTAATAGCAGTAGCAGTAACATCAGGGTAGCATCATTGGTATAGTACATGAATGAATATAGACAAAACAATGGTTTTATCTCTGTTTTAGACCTATGAAGATCTATTATTCATAAGCACTTTTTATTTGACAAACCATGAACACTTCTAAAATTTTGTGCAAGGGGAGCACAGTCCGCCCAAACCCTGAAACTCCGTATCTTCGGGGCCGAATACTATTGAGGAGTGAGTTCTTTTGACAGTAAATTTTTTTTTTTTAGTTTAACAAATTGGGGTACATTTTTAGGGGTTCTAACTTGAATACCGAAAATCGTGACATCCTTTGTAACTCACCCAATCCCTCGAATTCGGTCTTATCAACTCACAGACTGGGTGTTAAATGAAATCCTTCGAAGTAAATTCGAGCTTAAATATAATAAATTGTCGAACATATTTTGTTTATTCTGTTACATTTTGCCCCCCAGTGGCACAGCGGTATGTCTGCGGATTTACAACGCTAGAAACCCGGTTTCGATACCCGTGGTGGGCAGAGCACAGATAACCCATTGTGTAGCTTTGTACATAACTACAAACAAACAATCGTCTTCACTAAATTCTCTGAAATTCAAACTATTTATTCCAAAACACATTATGAAATTAGAAAAACAAATGTACTGTGTTTAGAGTTACACACGAATTAGAACTTTTCGACTCAAAATCAATGTTTTTTAAAACAGAATGATTAAACTTTACAATTTGCAGAAGTAAACTTGCTATTCTGGTCATTCTATACATCATATTAGAAAAAAATATTAAAGATTAAAATGGATAAGCTGGGTATATTAAGGAACACGTTGTCACATTATGATATAATATTTTGTATTGGATTTTAGCTGTTAACGAACTTTAAATCTATGTGCTCACACGACTAGTACAAAACTCGAAAAGCAGTTAGCATAATTATTTTCAATTTTATTGTTTCTTCACGAATAATTTTACAGAATTATATATTAAGGAACATTAACTTTTGTATTATAAGTGCTAGTGAAATAATAAAAAGGGAAATATCTATTAATAAAGTTGATAATTCATTAAGTGCAAACGAAACAACAGTGATCTCCAAACTTTACACTTCGTGGCTTGGTACATAAAATGTTAAGTGATATAGTTATAAACAAACAAAAAACGTATTAGTTCTTTCCAACTTGAAAGTGTTTCCGGCTTTTCAAATCACATATCCTAGTTCTCTGTTTTTGTAGGGTTGTATAGTTTTAAAACAACAATATTCAGTTCTAATTCTGGGTCAGTACATTTTCAGCATAAGCAAACTTTGTGAATCATAAGCACTCGAAATTAAGATCATTAATTTGTTGAAATATGGCTTCTGCTTAATGAACAGAAAGTCGGAATTTTAACGCTAACTATCATTCAATTAAATAAAAAATAACTGACTCAACAGTACTTCTGATTTATTGCTAATTCCAACATTTCACCATTTTCGATAGAAAAACTAGGATGTAACATCCTCACATTTTCTAAACTGACTAATCAGCTATTTAGGGTGAACCATTTTTAATTCTCTAAAACAATTGTTCAAACAAACGTTGATAAAAGCTAATTAAGGGAACATGTTTTAATTTTAAACTGCTCAGTGTTTCGAGCATTATTAGCATTAATGTTTTTTCCTGAAATAATTTCATAATTGATGTAGGAATTGTTAAAAGACAACAAATATGTCATAACTTTCTTAAAGGTTTCGGATGTTTTTGTTATACTAGTTTGTTTTTTTTTTTTTCTATTAAAATGTTTGCAAATGGTTAGCCTTTGTCACGACGATTTATTAGGTCCCATGACGCTCTTAGAGCTACTTCCTCAATCGCTGATCTCTGATAGTCATAATTACTCACTGTTTCCCGACACAGCAATTTTCAATGTATCAAACTTTTGTGAAGAGCCACACTTACATTCCTAGACTATAACCCTTGACAAACTTGACTCCTCACTGCACAAAACCTAACTTTCAAGACTTTATCAAACCAGATCCATAGACACATAGTCAGGTAACTTCTCAGACATGTTGAAGAAGGAGATATATAGCATGGATACCATGGCTTGTACAAACGCTTTGTGTGATTTAATACTTTATACTAATGTAACCATTCCCTCTTGGCATCAATGACCACACACCACAAGGCTTTCATCTTCCATAATTAGTGACAGTGCATCTTATCTGAAAATAACTTTGGTAAACCTTTCTCTCACGTACACTTTTCTATCTATTTATTTTTCCCCATACAGTTTTCTTCAATTTGTTTTTCACCAGTGAGCCATGGGGTAGCTTGTGCACTCGTGGTTTATGACTCTTTATGTATGGGGGCGTGCAGTACTTGCAACTTGTTCAATTATTTCATTGCTAGATGTGAAGGATTACTGGGCGACCGGTCTAAGAACTTCGACAGTGTTAGCTCCAGTCATTCTCAATGTGGTGAGATGCTGTTTACTTTGTTATACATCTTCATTTGTCATAAGAGAGTCATACTTGAAATTCATATAACTCGGACTGGCCTAGTAGTTGATTTGCCGGACTATGTATCGAAAAGTCCAAGATTCGAGCCGCGATATGCTTCTGAACGTACTTCGTACTTTGGATTATGTGTGAAATTGTAATTGTGATCATAATCGTGCAATTCAGTTACGTTTAGCCGCATAATGAGCAGTGGATCTACTCCCTGTGGTTATCAGCTCAAAACTGCCACGCCTCGACTTTTGGGGTTTCTGATCTGGTATTTCAGCGCATTTCTCGCATAAGATAACGTTCAGAAAACGCCACTCTCTACCTTTTTGTTATTTCTCTATACGAATATCCATCATCAGAAAAGTCTGTGACATAATCCCCCAGCCATAAGTCTATCTTTGACCGAATTGCATATTCGAATAGTCGAAAATTTGGCGCGACAACTCGCGACTGCGGTGACATATCGATGTATTATGAGATGCAAATCACTCTTTTAAAATTGCAATTAATCTTAGAAATGCTACTGACTTAAGGAAACGTTTCTAACGTTTTCTTGACAAATTAAACTATAAATCCTATATTTCTACATATAGATTATTATTTAGTTCTGAAGCCCAGCTCTACCATTTATCAATACCGCCGAATACTTTCTAACCACAACTTCTATTGATTATTATAAATTGATTTTGTAGCTTCGATCGTGAAACATTATTCGAACAAATGTAAAATAAGTTAAGATTTTAAAAAATTTATTTTTCACATTATATCCCAAATTATAAAGTAATATTTCTCTCTAAACTGTCATCGTCTAGCCAAGTTTTCTAGAATATGTATGACAAATACAACAAGAAAATTCAATAAAGTCTTAGAGTGAAAATGTATGTACTAAAGAAACTAGCGCTTCTAGAAGAAAATTATATACTTAAGTCCAGTGGATATTACAAAACTGTCATTCTGACACATCCTACAAGTTTTCTTCTCTCATACAATCCAAAGCATAATCATATTAGCTTGGATTCACTCATGACAAGAGAGAGAGATGATTCTTTGTCTTGTCCAATATTATTGGCTCTGAGTTCAACTAGTGTCCATATTCGTGGATATTATGTAATCAATAGATAGTGTGACATACTATGTAACAACTGGATAGTGTGACATACTATGTAACAACTGGATAGTGTGACATACTGTATAACAACTGGATAGCGTGACATACTGTATAATAACTGGATAGCGTGACATACTGTGTAACAACTGGATAGCGTGACATATTGTGGTATAACTGGATAGTATGGCATAGTGGGTAACTACTAAACAGTATAAAATAATTATTAAAAACTGGATAGTGCGACATACTGTGTAATAATCGAATAATGTGACATACTGTGTAATAAATAGATAGTGTGACATACTATGTAACAACTGGATAGTGTGACATACTATGTAACAACTGGATAGTGTGACATACTATGTAACAAATGGATAGCGTGACTACTGTGTAACTGCTGGATAGCGTGACATACTGAGATAAGGATCACTGTATAAGTAATATTGTAAAATATTATAGATGAAGGTAGCGAGAGTGGAACTTATCACGTTTCTGGTTTAATCTTAAATGTTTATATTATCTAACCACTGCAGCTTCTCTGGAGAATATCAGCAATAATTCTCTGGATTGATGACATTTGGTTGAATGTTGTAAAAACACAAGTATAGAGGACGACGTTTCGAAAGCCTTTCGTCTTCAGGTCTTTCTGGATTGGTGACATTTGGTTGAATGTTGTAGAAACACAAGTATAGAAGACGACGTTTCGAAAGCCTTTCGTCTTCAGGTCTTTCTGGATTGGTGACATTTGGTTGAATGTTGTAGAAACACAAGTATAGAGGACGACGTTTCGAAAGCCTTTCGTCTTCAGGTCTTTCTGTATTGGTGGGGACTGTGGGCGTGGCCTAGCGGTAATCATGCTCAGACTGTGAAACTGAGGGTTCTATGCATGCTCCGTTTCCACAAAAACGCGTTCCGCACATTGGGACCGTGAGTGAGCTATAATAGTCAAATCCCATTGTTTGTTATACAAGAGTAGCCCAAAAGTTGGCGGTGCGTTCTGTTGGTTAGCTGCTTTACACTAGTCTTTCAGTTCAAAATTAGGGATGGCTATGTGCAGATAGCTCTTTGTGTAGCTTTGCGCGAAAATTCTTCTGAAAACAAACAAAGAAACTAGGTTGGTGGGGTTCCTGTACGACAGTCAGTGTTTCATATTAGCGGTGTTTTGAGATTATGCTATCGTCTACAGAAATGCAACCAGAATTTTCCTTCCTCTTTACTGCAGACCTACTTCAGTTTCCGATAGAATCGAAGATGATCGAACGAGATGCATCATATGTAATGACTATAAGTCAAATTGATCTGGAAAAGTCGATATCCTGCATTGTTTACATATGCCTTTTAAATAGTTTCTTTTTCTTCGGGCTTAAGATTAAATTCAACCAGAAGCGTAATTTGTTTTCAAAAGTGTATATGTGTGTATAAGTGTGTATATAAGTAGCGGGAGTATGCGTAAGGGTATTCTATGTAAAAAAAAAAGGTAATATTTTCTTGAATCAGTGCGGAGCCATGTGTCTTGAGTCCCTCGTAAAAATTACGCCTGTGAATTCGGCTGAGCCACACTTACATTTCGCAAAGAAGTGAAACGTATCGAGTATCTCAGAACGTAACGTTTAGTTGTCGCTATATATACGTCATGTATACACACATGTAAAATACTGAATACACGTATTACAATAGATTCGAGTGCACTTAGTTAAATGATATGCATATAAAAATCATTTCTAACATATAATATGTACTTCTGGATACACGTTCTTAAATTCGATCATTTTAATATACTGTTTTCATTGATCAAGCTGGCAGACTTGAGCTTCCACTTACATTGTTTGTTTTGTTATGAATTTCGCGCAAAGCTACACGAGGGCTATCTGCGTTAGCCGTCCCTAATTTAGCAGTGTAAGACTAGAGGGAAGGCAGCTAGTCATCACCACCCACCGGCAACTTTTGAGCTACTCTTTTGCCAACGAATAGTGGGATTGACCGTCACATTATAACGCCCCCACGGCTGAAAGGGCGAGCATGTTTGGTGAGACGGGGATTCGAATCCGCGACCCGCAGATTGCGAGTCCAGCTCCCTAACCACCTGGCCATGCCGGGCCTACACTTACATGAAGCTAACAAAGTTCAATGACTAGAAGAATTTTGTGAAGTAAAGTTTGCTAGATACAAAAATAGCTTACAGTATTTTCAAGCTACTAAAAATATATTAGCTGCTTCATTAAATAAGATAGTATTTTAAATTCATCGGATTTTCAGGTCGTCAATATGATAGTCGGAAAACTTTTCATACAGAAAAAAAAAAAGTATTGATAACCATTCTTATACATAAATCATCTTAAGGTTACATTATAAATTGATGGGAACCAATAACATCTCTAATGCCAAGAACTGAATAATTAATATTATGTTTTCGAATACTGTAATAACAAGATAAATTTAATTGAAAAAAACAGAGATATTACGAATAAATCACAGACTTGAGTTAAAATAACCAAAAAACGGCGAAAAAAGTTTTCTCAAAGAAGCATTTTTATGTTTTTGCTAAAATTCAGATTTTGGGGCCATGGATGCGCTATAAATTCCACATTCGAGGAGGCAAGAGTAGCCCAATAACTGGCGGTGGGTACTGTTGAGTAGCTACCTTCCATGTAGTTTATCAGTTCAAAATCAGAGACCGCTATGCACAGATAGCCTTTCTGTAGCTTTGTGTAAACCAATTCTGAAACAAACAAATCATTTTAATTTCCACAGACAAAAGTATAGTGGAAAAGTGTTCTTAACCTCTCTATTTATTGCTATATGTTCACAATTGTTCAGGGCTAAGTAGACAGGCGGGTTACGTTTTCTCAGCTAAATCTTCAGCACTCAGTACTTCGTTCATAAGAAATTATTGTTTACCAATTTTGTGTTGTTTTTTTTTTTATCAATCAGTTTCCTTGTGTTCTCTCTTCCATTCTTCTGGTATGGTCTAACCAGAGAAAATGAATTATAGGATTTTTGTTTCTGCCACTTCTCTGATTTAAACAAGAAGAGGAATTAAAAATCTTGCTAATGTTTGTTTCGACTTACACCCCTAGATTAAACAGGGACAAATAAATTTAAAAGCATATTTTAACTTCGGTTCGGTTCACGTCTCTGGTGAAAACAAATAAAGAAGGTTAAAAGGGTTGCTGTATTTTTTGGCTTTCTCCCCTGGGTTAAGCAAATAAGTTAAGTTAGAAAGTCTGTTATATATTTTTGTTTAGACTCACTTCTACAGTTTAAGCGAAAAAAAGTAAGCTGAAAGGCCTACTGTGGTCTGGCCTGAAAGAGGCATATGGGGTAAAAAAATGATCTTTTATTTCGGCTCATCTCTTTGGCTTAGGCCTTCCGTTGATTTAGCGATAGGATTAAAGATTTATTGTGATAAAAGTAGGAGTTCAGTACTTGTGGTGGACACAGCGCAGATAGCTCATTGTATAGCTTTGCGTTTAAGAACGAAATAAACAAAATATGACTTAAACAGAAAAAAGAAGGCTAAAACATATCTCTACCGTTATTTTGACTCACTTCTCTGGTTTAAACAAAGAAAGAATGTTGAAAGGCTTGATATACTTTTATTTTGACTTTCTCTTATGGTTTAAACAAACAAAAGAGAAAGAAAGAGAGGGAAGATTAAAGGGCTTACTTGATCATTTATTTGTCTAACTCCTCTGGTTTTAACAAAGGAAGAAAGTTAAAAGACATGCTATATTTCTTTTGGCATATTATTGTGGAGTAGATAAAAAAAAAGATGTCAAAGAAACATGAAAATTTAAGCTTAAGGGCACAGACATAGGAACAGATAAAGATTCTAAAATTAATTTGGCGATTAGAGACAGAGTAAATAAGTTAAAGAGAGTAAGGTAAACAATGTCAGAAGATCACATAACTTGGTCATTAAACTACGTATGTTTACAGGAACTTCGTTTGGATTTTTATGTTCTGATTTCCATCATATTTTGGTCCTCACTGCATCAGAATAGCTCAAACTCTGCTTTAATTGTAAAAATGAAACGTTCCTGGGGAGCTTGCCCTCAAACACTTCTAGTTTCTTCACCACATAGACCGAAACATCGTCGAAAGAAGAGAAAGCATATTAGGTAGTTTCCCGTCCATCGAAGATTCCTAAGATGCAGTGCAGATTGGTGATTGTAACTACGCACTAACAAAACAACAACAACGATCCTAAGATGCCCAAAACGCTAACTAAGCCTACACTAGTAGTTTCCTAGTTCGCTAGTTTTTGTGAATAATGGTAAAGTTAATTGAATTAAAATCTATACCATTATTCTGCTTGTTTGTATGTACGACCGTTACGCTTTCTGACCGACAACCTGCTGCATAAGCATGCGTAGTTAGAATGTTTACCCAAGAAAAATCGCGCATGTGCATTATTCACTCGACGACAAACA
>NW_013666535.1:282707-300179 GCF_000517525.1 Limulus polyphemus | reverse complement strand
GCGAACGCGCGACCCGCGAGTCGAGCGTCCTAACCACCTGGCCATGCCGGGATAATATATTTAAAGAAGTACTGTTACGATAAAGATACTTATTTGGCCGGAAATGTTTTGCGGGTCTCTGCTAGTAATAAATAAATGGTGTTAAAATAAAATAGAATTGTGCTGTTAATTCTTTCTTAAAAATCTGATTTGTAAAACGACCAAATTAAAATTTATAATAACTATAATTCAATTGCTTAATCTGATTCATACCCTAACAGTTGTAGTTCATGAAAAATGATGTTATAGTTAGTGCCTAGACCACTGCTATGTCTATTGTATTCCAGCCGACCTGAAGAGCCCTGGAATTAAGCGAAAGGCCTCGTCAGCACTAGAGACATATTCTCCTTTACTTTCTTTTATTCATGGGAAATACATTAAAAGAATCCCCATTTCCCGCCTCCCTTTTTGCCAAACTCATTACTGACTATATTGATTTACTTTTAGCTTTGCCCCCCCCCCCTCCACACATACATATTGATTCGGACCCCTATAAAGCGTACATGTACATGCTACCTTTTAAAAATAAAATGATAATTAAATAGATGTGTTACACTGTTGTGTGGGTTTTATTGGTTGTTGTTTTTTTTTTTTCATGTAGACTTTGTTAGAACCATCTTGACGTCAGGTGTTTAACGTATAAAACACCTACGATACTGCCATTTTGGAACTGAAAGAACTTGTTCATCATTTTCTGAGTTTGTTATTCGTTTGATGTTGGCGACTGGCTTAAAAAAAATAACATATGTTTACTGTTGAAATATCCTCTCCCTCTAGCGGTGACTTATGAAACCTGCTCTTAGAAAGTACAAAGTTCTGTAGTTACGCATATTGAACATAGATACTAGAACCTGGACGTCACTATCACTTTAAATATTTACAGTTGATACTTTAAGAATAACCAAATCCTTTTGTTTTTAAATATAAGTAAGAACTTGAGAAATTAAGTGTAGATAGTTGATCAGACAAGCACTTGCGGGTGACGTGACGCGATCCAACGTTTTGGTTATCTATTTAGCTTAACTGGAGCAAGCATGAGAGCAATGATTTAACTTTTGGACAATTCTAATATTGAAAGAAATAAACTTTTAGCAAACAAGTGAAATTTTAAACCAACTTATAATAAAATCTAACAGCGAGTTTAAACATAAAATGTTTAGAAACGCGCCAATCTTCACAATTATAATAGTTATGAAGTATCTATGTTAAAAGTTGTAGTGATAGATTACCACTATGTAGTTTGTTCCATTTCAGCTTGTCCTGTAGTATCTCAGCCGAAGACTTTGCTTCCAATGTTTTATACATCTCATCATCTTCAAATGTTCTATATCGTTACTAAGACACCGCTGGCAGAACAGTCATTTCTCTCTAGTTTACTTGAACTTGAACTAAAATTTCGAATGCTGCTTAATGGGGTCGGATTAAGGACTTGGGGGAGAGGGGAGGGGATCACAGAACTGAACTTCATAACCGAGTCATATACAGTTTACTAAGTACACTTAGAACAATACACAAACACAAGTGATAGGTAGGTAATATACAGAATATCCTAATGCTAATTTTTATAATAAATATAAACTAATGACAAGAATGTTTTTTGTTAAACGGCCGAGTAAATATCTATGAAATATCAAGTTGTAAGAGCATGTTAATGAAGAATTACAAATGAAACCACTAAATTCCCTGTTTTCACAGTGAAACATTTACAAACATATGTTTTTGAAATGAAACATCCAGTTTTTGATTACTTTTTTTTTCCTCTTAGTCATTCCTCACTCCATTTAATCCGGCCCTGCTGCTTAACATAAATAGTATAAAATGATGCAGAAAACGTGTATGTTTTCCTCGTTCTACTCATATGGCAATATTTAGATGTATCAAAGTTATATAATCTGATAACAAACGTTTCCAATAGAAAGATTAATCTGGTGGGCAGTATCTTAGTGAGGAGTCTTTTTTTCGGAAATAATAAAGTTATTCAACGTACATAAGTCGTACCAAGCATATATACGGTATAATAACTACTGTTTCAGTACAGTATATCACTGGATAGAGATATTTTATATTATCGAAGTTATATATATTTTTGGAGTAAAATGCTTGAAAATATTGCGTATAGTTGCATAGACAAGGCTGGTCGATGCTATGTATATATATATTTATTTGTACATCCTAATGAAGAAAGACCTACATTGCAATTGCATTCGGATTATTAGTGTTATTTTTATATTTAGAAGTTACCAATGAGATGTTTTTGATATAGGTTATATATCATTCGCAGCCGTAAAGGTAAAAAAAAAAAAACATTTACCATGCAAAACGCTTTTGTCATGGAGAATCTGAGAAGTTTAAAGTTAGAACATTTTTTTCGAAATTCAAATCATTCCAGAAAGCATGGATCAACTTTGAAGAAGGTGAAAACGGGGAGGAACGGTTTTTGAAGAGTAAAATCACTGGTTCGAGTTAATGGTAATGGCTACAACGCACGTCATACCATGAAGTTTTCCATCTTTCTCGTTTTTAACAAGGACTGATTTTCCTTTAGAAACTGGAGTTTTGCCAGAAACGAACAGACGAAACAACAACAACAAAAAAAACAAAAAAAAAACACTAAAGCTACAAATACATAGAACATTCTTATTTTTCCTGTGAATAGCATAAGTTTGTAAAATCGAAAAAAGTATATTAGTAATCAAACTTCTGTGAATAGCATAAGTTCGGAAAACCGGGGAAGTAGATTAGTAACCAAACTTCAGTCAATCATTGGACTATATGTTGCTGGTGTTCGATTTGGTTTTGATAGTAAGTACATTTAGAATACTTCTACATTTCGTTGTTATGATAACATTTAAAAAGAGAAGAGTTGAAGTGCATAATTAGCATCTGTTTATCTGTTATTTTAAAGAAAAGTTACCTTCCTCTGCGTACCGGAGGTTTTGAAAATGTGAAGTAGGCCGATAATTAAATTTTAAACATAAAAGACACACAGAAAAATTGTCTTAATATTAAAGAAAGTTCGCCCTGTTACAAATAGTCTTCTTCAACTTTGTTAACATGATTAAAGAAAGTTAACCCTATTACAGATAGTCTTCTTCAACTTTGTTAACATGATTAAAAAAGTTAAACCTATTACAGATAGTCTTCTTCAACTTTGTTAATATGATTAAAGAAATTTAACCCTATTACAGATAGTCTTCTTCAACTTTGTTAATGTGATTAAAGAAAGTTAACCCTATTACAGATAGTCTTATTCAACTTTCTTAACATGATTAAAGAAAGTTAACCCTATTACAGATAGTCTTCTTTAACTTTGTTAACACATGATTAAAGAAAGTTAACCCTATTACAGATAGTCTTCTTCAACTTTGTTAACATGATTAAAGAAAGTTAGCCCTATTACAGATAGTCTTCTTCGAGTCATTCACAAGGATCTTTCCTAACTCGTTTGTTGTTGTTTTTTCCTAATCTTCTCTCTGTGTTTATGTATGCATATTTGTTATTGTTGTTTTAAAACATTTTGAGTTTCAACATCATATAAATTTATTCAACTCTCCACATAAACTCATTTTATGTATACGTTTCTCCCAAGCTACGTGGGTCTGATTAAAGTTACGTAAGAGTGTGTTAAAAATTAGGTAGGTAATAATAGAAGGGTTTCTGAATTTTGGTTTCATGAAAGCGAATACTGTGAAAACAGTGTGCATTTCAAGACGATAACTGACGTTTTCTATGTCTGTTTTAGTTATTGAACTTTAGGTTAAGCCTATATTTGGATAAGTTATAAGTGCTTTCTATGGATTCCAGAGGTGATAAAACAAAGATGATTTGAAACTATTTACCGACCTAAAACTCAAAGTTCAGTGTTAACAAAATCACCATATATAGATAACAAATCATTTTTAGTTAGAATCAAGAACAGAATGAAGTTTTCGAGAAAATTTTATGAAATATCACGTTTTAAAACGTTTATGAAAATACAGTACAATAGGGAATTAAAACTTTTCACACATTCTTGTTGAGATTTTTTAAATCTGCTTATTCTGCACTCCAAATTAAATCTGGACGAGACTCTTGCTAAGGTATCACATAACTTGGTGGTGAAAAACGCCAAAACTGGCGACGCGTAAGAGTTGTTGAGCCCACATACTGTGGTGAAACATCACAGAATACTGGCCTTTTTTAATTTTTTTGTACTCAAGCAAGTTGAAATTATCCCAACTCTTCATGATTAAGTAGCTTGATTGGACTCGTCCGTTAGTAAGCTGTTAGATACACAGTGTTTTGTTAGAAAATGCTCAGTTGTCACGTGCTTGTATAGTATCATCCACTGCTAGACTACGATTCTTTAGCTAGAAACCAATCCGCACTTATGGCTGATCACGTGTTCTCATTCTGAATCAAGCACACACATACAAATTGGCAGTTTACTCTGTTTACAAATAATTTACTTCAGTTTCGAGAACACTTTTATAGTAAACAAGTTCTGTTATATTTTTCGAATCTTTATTTTTCAGTGACTAAATGTTACTATTTTACATTTTGAGTGTTCAAAACATTTCCTTGGCACAGTGCTGTTTAAATATAATCTGTGTGGTTCTAAAATAAACATACTTTACCTGGATAACTTGGAGCGGTTGTAAGGACTTCTACATAGTGTGT
The DNA here is from genome assembly GCF_000517525.1 of Limulus polyphemus. Taxonomy (NCBI): domain Eukaryota; kingdom Metazoa; phylum Arthropoda; class Merostomata; order Xiphosura; family Limulidae; genus Limulus; species Limulus polyphemus. The sequence continues at coordinate 295,481 of NW_013666535.1, read as the reverse complement.
TTAGGCGTGGTTGTCATCGTGAGCTCAATACTCTTCATTTTTGCACGGTTTCTATGTTAATTTTATAAACAGTCTATTAACTAGTTAATGAACGCAAAACAAATTTTCCCAAATTCAGAAGGCAAAACACAATTACTCAGTTACTCCTGAAATTAAATATCTTTCACAACGAAACTACCCAAGGTTATGTGTGACAAAGAAACATTTTACAATTTTAAAACTCTGACACCCGATTGAGTCGGAGAAGTTCAATTGTACCTAGCGCCAGTTCCCCAAACAGAATGAGTGTGTGCGTGTGCTGGGCGGTCTGAAAAGCTCTACTGGTGGACACAGACGATCACATACAATCAGAGTGTTGTCTGACCCTCTTGATATGAAGACACACGAACATGGTATTGAAATACTTAACATAATTAAAGGAAGTATCATATTATGTAAAAACTTAAAACGTGTTTAGTTTCGGATATACAGAGTATAATATTTATGGTTACAACGTTTCACCAGGTTCACCTGGCATCATCAGGTACAAGAACTTGTTGTACCTGATAGTTGTTGTAGTTGATGATGCCAGATTAACCTGGTGAAACGTTGTAACCATAAATATTATACTCTGTATATCCGAAACTAAACACGTTTTAAGTAAAACTTAATAAAATTCATGTGAAGAAATCCTTATTTTATGACCGCATAGAGATAGAGAAGATCAGTATATATAAAAAAAAATGTGTTGCTAGTGGCGTAACTACAAAGTTGCCCCTACATTTATTCCCCTTGTCGACAATTCTTTAGTTTGTCAGGCCCTTCGGGCTCTCTTTTTGCTCGACCTCCCCCCCCCCCGCAATTGCGGGGGCTGCGAGGGCATACTTACGTCACTGTGTGTTGCAAACTAACACAAACATTGTGTTATTTCACAACGGCACAAACTATGTTCCCCAAAACATGGACTTGTGTGAAGTGTAACACGAGTTATTGTTGAAGCGATATAAACACACAAGTTTTTCGTGATTCTTACAACACAGTTTGCAGTTCAAGATTATGTTTAATCAAACACATTGTGATGTTATGATGTTATATTTTCATAACTGGAGTTCTGGATTTAACCGTTCAGGAGTAGCACATTGTGGAAATGAATCATTCTTTATCTGAGGTCATTTTAAAAATATAGTTTGTGTGTTAGTTTGTAATAAAATGCTTTATTTGTCAGATATTATTATACTGGACTGTAAAAAATTTGAGACAAAAGTTGTGCATAAGCCAACATATTTGTATTCTGTGACTGTGTTATTTGGAACTGATTTTTTTTACAGTGTACTCATAATAAGCGAAAGTCAAACTAACATTTTAGATTTCCAATAATGAAAATACAAATAGAAAAGTAGTTTTACCCTTATAAGATACCACAAAATTTACGTCAAATAATTCCATGACTTTCGGTGAAAATACATGTTGGTTCGTTCAACACTGCAATACTTATTCAGTGTGGAATTTAAACTGGTATAAACTTATAACCGACATATTTAAAAATTCAGATGCAGCTTTATGTGCCAGTAAAGAGAAATCGAAGTATTTCAGTTTATTTTTTATAGAGGTCGCTAGAGCAGGCTTAATGACAAGTATTTTCCCAACTTTTGACTATGTAAAAGAAAAATCAAGATCCAGTGATAATATATCATACAAACTAAACTATTACTGTAGTTTATAACGAATAGATAAAAGTCTTTTTCAGAAAGAGGACGGCCACGTGAATGTTTGTTCCAGAAAATTATACTTTTTTTTTCGATTGTTTTCGTCATATTCAACATGTATTTGTATTAGAGAAAATTAATCACCTGGCGGGTCAGCGGAAAGTTTACAGACTTACAGTGCTAAACTTTGGAGTTTGATTTCCCACTAAGACAACAACTAAACAGTGACAACCTTGGGAGAATTAATATTGCCGCGAACTTTTTGTTCTACACTATTATAAAACGAAGTTCTTGCGTTGTAAAAATATTATATTTTTGGGACGAATATGTTCGTGATTATTTCAAATCATTTTGTATTACATGTCATTTTTTTCTTCTTTTCATTAACTTTACTGTAACATTATACTTTCATCCTGATAACATCTTGAAGAGGTCTGACCGGGCACAAACAGAGGGCAATATTTCATGCGAAAGTGACTGGTCCCAGCAAGGTCACTTGAGAACTCTTATCACAAGTGTGGTTTAAATCAACGGTTCTTTATGCTGAATGGAGAACACGAGAAAACTGCTTTGACGGAAATGTTCCCTAGATATCTAGTAAAAGAACTTATGCTGTCAGGGAATTTTAATTAACTTGAATTTAAGTGTATCCAGACTCTAATCAAAGCGAGTCTTTTCAATGTTTTGCAAAATCTCTATTAAAATTTCAGGAAATTAGGCAGACGATTAATTATATTAATATTGTATATTCATTATATATATATAAAGGAGAGCCTTTTATTTAAATACATCTTTAACTAATACTAATACTCTACACGTGATCAAAAACGTTACCATAACGGCCAATGTAGGCCTATATTCCTATACAGCCAGCTGAAACTTCTAGCAAACTCAAATAATGAATAACCATCTGTTATCTAACGTGAAAATCATGCAAATAATAATGTAGATTAGTAAAAAGACAACATCGTTAGAATTATTATTTTCTACAATATCTATGCAGTGTATTAAATGCTACGAAATAGTGTTTGTCTTCTAATTTAAGGCCTGTTCCGGGTCGCTTATCAACAGATTTACGTAGAATTAACGCATTGGAACTGCACCAGCTAAAGCAAGTAAGAGGGAACAGATCTAAATTAGCTAACACTCACGCCAGTTAGAAGAAATCGTAATAAGATTAATTATTATATCCAACCAGTGGCGGGATTAATTAGTTGTGGGGAAGACGTTTTAATTTGGGTAACTTAGAAATAAAAACTCTCGGGTAATCGTGACGTTTTTTGTATATTAACATAGTAACACATGCAGTTTTCAAGGTTATATAGGATTTGTGTGTGCGTAAACAACTGTGGATATTCTTTTTTCTTTTTAAAGATCAATAGCGCTATTATCTTAAAACATAAATTACTAAGAAATTAAACCAACTTTTTTTTATCTTAAACATATTTTATCCTTTATAAAAGAACTTTAAAAAAAAGGCGCTGGGGTTCTCTTGACATTGATCCGTAATAAGTATTATAAAACATTTAAAGCAACGTGTTGAATTAGCAGTATAAAAACGAAATTTAATTTGGGAAATTTAAGCTTTATAAAAGATTAAGATTATTTTTCACCATCGTCAATTTACCTTAAAAAATTCTATTTTACTTCTTTCAAACCGATTACAATTTAAACTTTCATGTCATATCCAAAATTTGTGAATTCTTCCTGTCAAAAAAGAACAACGTTTAATACTTTCTATCAGTATAGAATAAGGTTTAATTCTTTCAATCAAGCGAGAATTTTCCTCGATTAAAAATACATGAAGGAACACGTCACCCAAGTAAATACAATTCAATGTTGGTAAGAATATACGTATTTCCTGCTACGGATGAGACATTAAAAAGTGTCTGTATTTATATGGAGCTCGAATATTTTTTTTGATACACACAAAGGCTGGGTATATAAATCCGTAACAGTTGGTTCTGCTGCACTGCAGTTATTTGTTTTCTGCAGTGGATTCCAGTAGTTAGCTTGTCATCGATAAACTCTACTGTACTATTGCTGTAACACTCTGCGTGGTGAAACTTAGTAAAGAACGAGTTACCCTTGAATACACCACTTCTCGATTTATCAAACATTAAATAATACTTGGAAATATCTTTAGGAGTAAGAGCTCTAACAATTTGTTCAAAATTCCCGAGCAAGGTTTACTTTAATGTGTTCTGTAAATCCTGAATATATGGAAATATTTAGTAGCGTATGAATACAATAGTATGTTAGTGATATTTACTAGTGCTATGGTTAATTATTATTATTACTTCATTAATTTTCCTGTGTATTTTCTCGTTTTACAGACTCGATAGTGCGTTCAAACATCGAGGGAGAGTCGTTGTAGAATTATAGCAGGTACAGGTAATTCAACAGAAAATTTAAAACGTTTTACTTCATTATAATACATCATTATTTACAAAAAAAACTTAAAAAAAAAACGAATACAAATTATTTTCACCCCCTAACCATTACTTCATTGTTCATAAATCAACAAAATACATTGACGTAAACATTTTTCAAGATTAAATAGACTTTTAGATAATTCGATCATGCTTTAGTACTTAAACTTACTCAAGTAATAAATACATACACACAAACACTTGCATGTTCAAAATGTTAACACATTGAATTATACGGAAAAAACAGGTCACCAAAGTAATAATCAATTGATCATTTAAACCACAGTTGGAGCTGATTAATATTTTTTGATCAAAGCAAAGAAACGAACTAAAATATTATTCATTATGTTTTCTTACGTCTCTGCAGAAAGACATACTGTTTTTCTATTGTTTCATCTTCTTCCAAACACTTTTCAATCGACCACCATACGTTCGTTTCTCAGCGGATTGATTTGAAACTTGGTAGAATTATACCCTTTTCTTTTTTTTCATTTTCCAGATTTAATTATTTTTAAGGATTTTATGGGAAAAGATCAAACAACCCAAAAATGTATATTTTGGGTTCCTATGCGGTTATATTTACAGCAAACAAGATGAAAATTGGCACATTTACTAATTTACATTGAATTTGATATAAAGATACTTTTCTACAGGTCCAACTCATTGACAAAAAAAATGATTTACCCATTTTTAGTAATTATAGGGGAGTCAATATGCCACAAAAGATATAATTTTAGTTGTTTTTTTACAACTACTCTGTCGGCCAATCTACATGAGATTTGGTACAAAGATACTGTTTTACAGGTCCCAAATAGAGACATAGACTTTTGGAATTTTTTCTTTTGCTCAATTTTTCAGCGAGGAAAGCACAATTTGTGATTTTCGTGAAGTATTCATGTGTATGTCAACCAACTTACATGGGAGTTGGTACAGAGATACCTTATTGTGGGTCACAAGCAGTAATATAGACAGTTTTCGATTTTTCTGGTGTCAAAAGTGGCCATGTTGGGATTGTGCAGGGGAAACATTTTGCATTTGCCCGTGAATGTTGGGCAAATCATTTTTATTATTATTAACTATTTTAAGAAAATTAAAGTGACCTAGATATTTTTCGAAATATACAAATTATTTTCTGTTAATTACTTGCCTTTAAAGCAGTCCACTGGTGGGTCAGCTATACATTTACAGACTTCCAATGCTAAATTTCAGGGTTCGATTTCCCGCGGTGGGCAGAGTATGTAGCTTTTCACTAAACAAAAACAAACAACCCATACAGAATGATTTAAAATATTTTTATTCTTTTTGAAAACATTTTATTAATGGTATTGGCTTGATCCTGTCTCGATATTCTGCCTTTCTAAACATGCTGTGTCGGATAGGCAACAGGAACTGAACACCAGTCTCCTGCTCGACCTTATGAATACAGATATATTCAGCTTAAAATGTTATACCAGTACAATTACAAGGGCAGTAATGGGATATACCAAGCATGTAGCAGTAAATCACGAAATATGAGAACATAACAACCAGCGTAGTGGCAAAAGATCATTTGGTCGATCGAGAGCATCCAACTTTTTTGCCACAATAAAATTGGTGGCATCTTTACTTTTCAGGAATGAATTCTACAACAACTAGACAACAGATAGTTATTGATAATTTCTATGTTTTGATATATTAACTTTCTCAAAATATTTCTGTAATTGTTAAGAGGATTCCTACCCCTACTATAATAACAACACCAGCTTTAAGTTCCATTATTAACATGATTGATATTTGCTTCTTTTTGAACTAAGTTGAGCACAGTTTTGTTTTGATTTTGCTGAATCAAATATATTTTATGAAATGTGTCTTCAAATGTTTTTGTAGTGTAATCAAATAACTAGAAATTGGTTAATGGTATTGGATGACTCTGTAAATTCACCTTGTAAGTTATTTATTAAAATTTCAAGAAGCATGCAGGTTACACATGCAGTTTCAGAGGTTTAAACTGTTGTATCTTTTTCGGAAAAAAGCAACATCAAGACATAAAAATACAAGCTCGGAAAGTGTTTAAAAGGACGGTTGTATCCCATATTGCTTACATTATTCTCTCCCAACAAGCCACCTATAGTTCCTCCATTCTTTGTTGTTTTTTCATATGTTATTTGCTGAGCTATTTGCGAGTGTTTGTTCGTTTATAAAAGATTTGTCATCCGAAAACGAGTGGTGTCACAATCACATTTTAATAGGCTCTTATTGAGGCTATGTAATATTGAAATTGAATGCAATACAAAACAGACACGTGCTTCCGTTATTTAAGCATGTGAAATATGCCGGTCATATGTTGGTCTATGGCGTGTACTGATTCAAGTGGAACACCCACCTCAATGCACCCGTAATATAACACGTAGCATTTGACATAAAGTGGCCACAACACTATATTACCCTTAGGGCAATGTATAGGGCTCTAGTCACGGAATAGATTCAGCACTGGAGTCACGATGAGCTTCCCTTTGCACCTGTCGACTGTAGTGTAGACGTCACACACATGTGTTTCCAATTGTAACTATAACGAAGAACTGCGTTAGTAAATACGACACCATGTCTGAGGGTTTTCTTCATAAGCAGATCGTAGCCTCCGCAATGAAAGGTAACCAATACTTTGAGTTTTGTTGGTCAAATAAGGCTCCATTTAGTCATTGGTGCTATAGGTATATTCTAAAATTAACATGTATTCATTTTTCTGTGCATCAATGTTAATAATAATAATAATAAACGGGACAGGATCCTTGAAGTTTATTTTGGCTGTAACTTCAGAATCTTGTGATGCACTTTTTGAAGCCTCACCAAAAATACACAGTGAAGTTATTTTAAGCTGCATAGGGGATAGGCCAATTGACTAAGTTGATCTTTCTTCAAGTTATATGTGAGCTGTGCTAAGTTAATGCAAATATCTGTAGTGGTTAGAGAAGAAGGTTAGAATCTTACTCTTGCTGCAGCGGTTCTGCATTGATTCTAATAATTACAGAACTAGTTTCAGCTGCAACATAATGCTGATCGTTGAATAGAACGCTACAGGAGAAACGTATGTATTTCACACTGATTTCATTACGTGTTCCTTATCTTTTAAACCTATATTTATAGGTATGATTCTCACAGTTATTCGTCATCAAGGTTTCAGAACCCAACAGTGCGTTATCTGTTTTATGAACGAGTATACATTTCCTACTACTAAACGATTACAGATATTTCATTTTTATAAAAGATTGAAATGTCTTGAATTAAGGCTTCAAGAGTACATCTACGAGTGAAGTCCAACACGATTTATTTTTTCATACGAGTGCAAACGAACTGAAAGTTCGAAGTGATACAAATTTGTACACAGTTTTTCTGAAAAGTTCAAAAGCATACATACACGATCTGTTGTATTTAATATAATCCAGTTAAAAAGTCAACAGTGTCTGACTTAATTTGTACAGGATTAATTGTTGACAGAGGCCGATTACAGTAAACAAATTGTTATTTTCTTTTTCAACTGGAAAATGGCAAAATAATGAAGTCTAAAAAATTCTACCAGAGTTTTTCATATAAAGGATCTTGAGTTTTAAGAGGATTAAAAACTTTTTTTTCACCTCATGTCCCATCTTACCATTGGTGTCCTTACCTTTTTTAATAATCTTTGAACCCACAGTTCAAAGTTTCGTGATTTGGTTCAGTTCAAAATGGGCGACAGAAATACTAGTAGAGTATTTTTCTGTAATTTAAAGAAATTTATATAGGACCATACATGCAGATATTGTGAAAGCTACTAGTGATGTTTTGAGACAGATAATGTTGGTAGGTTTAAATATAGCCTTCAGTTCTTCAATAATATATATATATGTTTACAAAGTGCATTTAAAACCTGTTTGGGCTTGAAGAGCTCTAATAGTGTTTGAAATACAATATCGGTCATATCAATTTATGGTATTTTAAAGATATTTGAAAAACAACTTATATATATTATTAGGTGGAATTCAATAATGGACCTGCTAAGAATATTGCGATGTTTACTTACTTGTCATGTAACCAGTAAGCTTTGATGACAGACCCAGTTATTTGATAATAGAACTTGCAATTATTGTCATTTGCTTTATATATTTATTTATTTTGTAGCTCACAGTTATGTGTAACGTCTCTTCACATAAATATATGTTTCCAGATTTTTGAGCTCTTCTGTTATGTGATCTTGTAAAAAAGTGATATTTTTCCAACACAGGTGATCTGGTAAGTGATTTTGCAGTAAACACACAAAACTATCAAAGCGATTTAAGTGATGACTTAAAGCTTTCTATGACTTGTTTCATGATATTCAAGATTTATAAGAGTGCTTTGATGATATGCATTTAACATTTATTCTGGAATCAAATTTTCATGTAACAATAAGTTTGCTGTGAATTGAATATAGAAATAAGAAGCAAACAGACATTCACTTGGAGTTAAGGTTCCATTGTTGTCAGTGTGTTCCAAGTACGATAACTCATATACTTAGTCACGGCTGCTAACTACGAGTTATCTATGGCTTCATTTAAAAGAGAGAGAAAAAAACTTGTCTTTCGGGGGATTAGGCTTTACCGCTTCATTTGGAATAATGAAGACTAATAAACCCAAAAGAAAAACGAATATATGTGTTTTTCGTATTGATGGCGGTTTACTTGTCCTTATTCGGTGTTGTATGTTCACCGTAGCCTTTTTTTTTTAATTGTTTCCCTCAAAACCCCCAACAGACCATTTTATTATGTCGTATTTTCACTCTTTCTAAAGTACTTTTCAGTGACTATTTTTTTCTGAATGTTGGACATTAAGGTAACTCTTCAATCTCCATGAAGTTGAAAACGATATTTATTATTTAATATAAAAAACCTTCATATACGTATTACATAACATTATTTGGAACTATATTTTTTTTAATTTTAATTTATCGTATAACTGGTATATTAAGTATATGTTTCGACTTTGACATTAGCATCTAATCTGATAAGCAAGATTGACTTCAGAATGTGCTATGATGAATGATTGTGTTTTATTACTTATGGGTGGATAATTATTTATAGCCTTTTAGTCGCTTCATCAAATATGATGTATTTGACCCTTGTTAACCCCACCTGTTCTTTTCTGTATATATATATATATATATTATTATTTTATCTTTACTTAATATCTTTTATTCAGTATTGTTGGGCGGATTCTTTTAAATTATTTAGTGAAAATAATGTGAAATCCAGACCACTTAACAATAACAAATTAGTTAATTTATTTCTTAATATTTATTACAGTTTATTATCACTTGTACACAGTTGCAGGTCCAAGTTCACAAGTAATGTTTTCACTTTCAACATAAATTCATTTGCTAGCAGTACTACGACTAACATACAAATAAATTTGTCTGTACAATTTCACGACTAATCGATCGAGTAACTGAATATACGCGATAACTAACGCTAATCTGAATACTTCACTAACATCTCAATCCCTAAACGAACTGGAAATAGAGTAAATTATTTTTCTATTTATAATATATCCTTGTTTTTAAAGTGTCATAAAGTTTCTCGATCATTAACATTCACGAACATTCCTTGGTAATCTGGGGCTACTTTTACAAGCTTTCTAAATCTATCGTGATCATTATGTTAGCAGCTTTCTCTAGCAGACAACTAAATTATAACGTTAACAATATAGCTTAAAACAATATTTTCTGTTTGTTTGTAAAATTGTCCATAAATTGTTTCTAGAAAAAAAAACAGCAAAAAAACAAACAAGCGCCATGGCTTTATCAGTTTGCCAATATTTCTCAAAAAATGTTAATTTTTAATCCTTACCAACACCAAAATAAATATCATTTAAGCATTTTTATCACATATTTCACCTTTTGAATTTTTTATTCTATTTCATGATATTTTTGCTTATAAACAATTAATATTGAAAATATCCTTGTATTGTTTTTGAAAATGTTTTACAAAAAAGTCTATATACAACGACATATAAAAATGTAATAATCTACACAAATATAATATATTAGTAGTGGAAATATTCAAAGTTCTTGTGAAATTAGGCTCATCGTTATAGTGTTTATGTGGATGTATACTTTAGTAATACCTAAGAGAAAACGTAAACGTACTTATACTGTTAACTTTATTTTCGTTGAAAAACATTTATATGTTCCTCTTTGCTCTTGATGCAAATTGGACTCGAAATGCTTAGAAACTAGTCGCCATTTGACGCGGAACAAAATACCGATTGTTCGTATTGTGGATACTACTAATGATTTTTAAATTTGGTTAAATGTGACACGGAAAATTATATCTAAAATTTTTAAACAAATACCATAAAAGCCGTTTGGAAGGCCTATTCCATTCACAACTACTGCAGCATATCACAGATCTTGTAGCATTCAAAGCCGATCTACCCAAGATATTAAAATCAGTCAGTTAACAAATAAATTAACATAAACAAAAGCTCAAACGTAAAAGTGAAACTCCTCTAATTCTTAGGCCGAGTGTGGCCCAATGGTTCCCATGCCGGAATATCGATCTGAGTTTCCGTTGTTCGTGACCCTTTCCCTTAAAAAAAAAAGTGTTCTGCACTTTTGGGCCATAGGTGCGTTATAAGAGTGACAGTCAAATTCTTATATTCGATCTGACAAGAGTAACCCAGGAATCGCAGGTGGGTGGTGTTGACCAGTTTCATTCCCTCTATTCTATCACATCAAAATTCAGGACAACTAACGCAGATAGACCTCAAGTAGCTTGGCACAAAAATCAACAAACAAACCAATAATTTTCAAGTTAGAAAAGATAAGTTAAAAATAAATGACCAAAACAGAGGAATACTATTATTATACAAATCTGGTCTGTCAGTAAAGGAAGTGGTAACAAATATCACAGCAATTGATGTTTATATTGATAATACAATGTACGTCACGGTAGCAGGCATTTACTACTCACCATCAAAAGATATAGATGCCAACCTATTAAACAACATCCGATCATACAACCCAAACTCAATTTTGATGGGCGACCTTAATATATCAAGAAGGCATTCGACATATGGCACAATGATCTAAGGATCCGTATGTCAGAAATGGAGCTGCCGTGCGGGATTATTCGCTGGATGTCAAATTTTCTGGAGAAAAGAAAATGTACAATAAATGTAGGGAGACCTTCTAGGAGTCATTCACTCCAGCCTGTTTGGTTGTAGTCAAGCACAAAGCTACACAATGGGCTATCTGTGCTCTGCCCCCAACGGGTATCGAAACACGGTTTCTAGCATTATAAGTCCGCAGACATACCGCTGTGCCACTGGGGAGCCGTTCACTTCAGAGGCAGGTGTCTCTCAAGGAGACTATTCTATACTATTCCTCATGTATGTAAGAATCCAAATCAAGATTTTTCTTCACAATTCGCTGACGATGTGGCAGTCTGGAAAAGTGCTCCTATTCCTTCAATAGCAGCAACAAATTTATAAATACAATTAAATAATATCGTAGAATATTGCCAAAAAAACTGTAACAAAATAAATGTTCCCAAAAATCAATTGGTAGTATTCGCAAAACTCAAAAAAGACCCACCCAAACTATATGTGAATGGGACACTTTTCCAGACCACAACATCAGCCAAATTCCTAGGATTAACCTATAATTCTAAATTAACGTAGGTTAAACACACAAATAACCTAACAAAAGTTTGACAGCGTACGAATTATGCCAGGAGTCTAACGAGCAAAAACAATGGAACTTTAGCTGAAAACATAATCAAAATATACAAAACATACAGTAATTGAATATGCATGCCCGGCATTGATAAACATAGCAAAAAACAGATCAATACACTACAAACAATACAAAATTCATTACTAACTACAGCGTACAAAGTACTCAGATTCACTTCATCAACATTTATGCACAATTACGCAAATATACAAACTATCTACGATATACTCCTACATAATTCGCTAAGTTATTTCGCGAAAATCTGACACAAAAATGACCTAATGCGTGGTTAAGATCGTTACTGCATACATGATGAAGATAGCCCTAAGTACCTCTCACCAATTAATATGTATATTAAAAATAAAAACTCTACCTTACGCTAGACTACGAAACTCACACTAGTTTTAAGCTGATACGACAGCATTGATAAGGTATTTTGTGTAAGTGTTATCGATGAGTGTTAAAACCAGTATAATGTGATAAATACATGTGGAACTGTTCGCCATGTGCAGGACTTTGCAATATCGAATAAAGAGAAAATATATTTCTTCTCAAGAATATAAATGTAAGTACGGGATACTCTGACGGGAGAAAGAGGTTATTTGCTCCTGACCCTCCCAGGTCTATAAGACCTAAACACCGATAATAAGAAAAAAAGCGAAAGTTTTTAAAATAACATAGAAGAAAAAAATAGTATTAAAATAGTATTAGTGTAAAAAGATTAATTAATTGCGAAGTCAGTTACGCCCTCGTGTACCAGTTTGATATTCAAATATATATATATTGGTTATTTAGAGGATGGGGCCCGGCATGGCCAGGTGGTTAGGGCGCTCGACTCGCAATCTGAGGGTCGCGGGTTCGAATCCCCGTCACACCAAACATGTTCGCCCTTTCAGCCGTGGAGGCGTTATATTGTGACGGTCAATCCCAC
>NW_013666535.1:281258-282336 GCF_000517525.1 Limulus polyphemus | reverse complement strand
GGACGGCTAGCGCAGATAGCCTTCGTGTAGCTTTGCGCGAAATTCAAAACAAACAAATTTAGAGGATGACTGCTTCTAAATCCCGTTACGAGGGTGCAATTTCTAAGTAATTCTTCCAAAAAATATGCCCTTCTGTTGGTTAATGAGCAAATGGCTAAAACGCATCATGAAGACGCCTCTTAAGATGCTTGATGTAGAGGAAGGTTTTGTGGCATATATTTTATTTGCTGATACTGTATAACACGAAATACAGTAATAGTGGCGACTGTGGCATGTCTTATGTGGCCATGCTCATTTTGGCACTCCAAGTGTGATGCATAAAAATAATAGTAAATATATTAAGGACAGTAAAAGTGAATGAGAATATGAATGTGTTTACTAATAGAATATGTGACCTATTAATCATGTAATGATAACAGCTGCAATAAATTAAATGTGCTACCTAAACAGCCCGCGAAAACATCACTGTCCCAGTTAACTTTGAAATTAACATAACGTTCACCGATATGAGTCAACACCAATGGCGTAACGACAAAAGATGCCCCCTGCATAAAAAGTAATTGGGCCCCTTCATTTATTCGGCAACTCTTAAGTTTTTTGGCCCATCGGGCCCCTTTTGGCTCTCCCCTCTGCAAATGCGAGGTCTGCAGGGTCATGCTTACGCCACTGGTTTCACAAACTTACAAGCAATATAAAGTCTTCTTTCTAGTTTGAAACTTCCTTGATATCTTAACGAGGGTTCACGATGAGCTAGTTGATTACGAGTTGACGAAGGTATAATTCACTTAACGGTAAGCTAGCTACCTTTGTTCTTCGTTATTTATCAGCCACACACGCCGAGTAATGTTTTCGTAAAAATACTAATGGCCATTAAGAATCCACTGAAGTTAAATGAGTTGTAATGTTCGAACTTTGTAAAGATTCCTGGTCAAATATCTGGAGTTTTGCAATTGATAAGCGTTATAACAATCACAGTTATAGCTTCCGAATTTTATAGCACACTGACTATAGCAAACTAATAATAGATACCCTTTTCTTGGCGCGTCGCGTTGGTTATATTTATAGGCGTGTGGAGGCT